>NW_017311392.1:6213-6801 GCF_000935625.1 Nanorana parkeri
ATATACTGTATATATATATATACACACACTATATTGCCAAAAGTATTGGGATGCCTGCCTTTACACACACATGAACTTTAATGGCATCCCAGTCTTAGTCCGTAGAGTTCACCCTTTGCCGCTATAACAGCTTCAACTCTTCTGGGAAGGCGTCCACAAGGTCTAGGAGTGTGTCTATGGGAATATTTGACCATTCTTCCAGAAGCGCATTTGTGAGGTCAGATACTGATGTTGGACGAGGAGGCCTGGCTCACAGTCTCCGCTCTAATTCATCCCAAAGGTGTTCTATCGGGTTGAGCTCAGGACTCTGTGCAGGCCAGTCAAGTTCCTCCACCCCAAACCCGCTCATTCATGTCTTTATGGACTTTGCTTTGTGCACTGGTGCAGTCATGTTGGAACAGAACGGGGCCATCCCCAAACTGTTCCTACAAAGTTGGGAGCATGAAATTGTCCAAAATGTCTTGGTATGCTGATGGAGTTCCCTTCACACGGATTGCCAGACAGAGAAGTGTGATTCGTCACTCCAGAGAACATGTCTCTACTTCTGTAGAGTCCAGTGGCAGCGTGCTTTACACCACGGCATCCGAC
>NW_017311393.1:0-881 GCF_000935625.1 Nanorana parkeri
TGTCCCTTGTGATCTTGTACTGGACAGGAAGTTAAAGGAAGACGAGCTGAGAGATTTGGAATTGTTTGGAAATATAATGACTGTAAGTGTTTAGGCAAAAATTCAAAGAAACTCTTTGCTGGGCAATGCATATTCGTTTGATCTGGATTAATTATTGAAAAACGTTTGAGTTCAATACTACTTTAAGACCCGACTGATAGCACCTACTGCTTTTAAAGATCCAGTGCTCCACACCTTTCCTCTACTTCCCAAAGTTTTTATCACTGTCTGTGTCCCTGCTGAGGAGATTTACCCTTATTCTTATTGTCTTGATCACCAATGTCACCTAGAAGTTGCCAACAGAACAGAAACAAAGGGGAAATCTTCCAATGAGGACAAATGTTCCTGTGACAGCTGTATAAAAGGTGATTTCCCTCACATTGAAAAGATATCCTCTCACTTTCTGTTCAGTCTACAGGACACAGATGGTAAGGGAAAAAACTGACAGCGGTTTTAACCCTCCAATACTCTATCCACAATGGAGAAAAAAAACATTTTGGCTTTAGCTATAGTTTAAACCCTATTTACCTGAACCAAAAAAACAGAAATGATTGGTGGTACATGGTATTTATCTTTTGATATTATCTTTTGTTTTGTAGCTTACCTAAAAAATGTTTTGTTATATTATTTTGAAAGCTGACATGCTGCAATGTGTAGCTGTGGCTGTTCATAGAGCAGGAATGAGAGGGAATTCATTCTGTCATCAGCTAAAAAAAACTGAATGATTTGGGTCATGACAAACTCTAACTGCAAAGCGTGCTTGTCTTTTACTGTCAAGAGCAGAGACACATTCATAGTTCACAATGGGGTTGATTTACTAACAGAATAGGGTATTCACACTC
>NW_017311393.1:5297-6794 GCF_000935625.1 Nanorana parkeri
AGCTCGCTATATACTGAGTTTTGGGTCACGGGAGGAGGTTATTACATGTCCTCCTGTGAGCCTAAAGAGAACTATGGGATGAAAAGGTTACCCCATTGTTCTCTTTTAACTTATTTGGAGAGGGGTGCACATTATGTTGTCCATATAGTCAATGTACAAATTAGAACTCCGCTCTATACTTACTGTTAGACCCTTTAAAAAAAAAAAAGACAAATCAAATCTAAAACATGTTTTAAACTCTTTATCTTTTAATTTGTTGCTGATGTTGGTGGATAAAAGCCAGCCATATTGGGTATTTTTTCAACTAAAAAAACTAAAAGAGAAAAGATTTAAAATTTTCTAGATGTGATTTGTTTAGGAATGTTGATTCACCCAAAGAAGAAGCAGGACACCAGCCTTTATTCTCCTGACTAGTCCTATGACTTACAGTTTCATTCTCTGCTCTAACCATGAGTCTCTAACACACCCTACATTTGACCCTGCCTAACCTAGCTAGCATGGGTGAGCGGTAATCAACCATAAGCCACTGAGAAGAATTATTAACAGCTTGTAGTGAACACTGACAGTAATTAAATATGTCATGTGAATATTTATGGTGCTGATTGAAAAGTCATAAAAAAAAGATCTACAAGGCAGGGTGGCTAATGTCAGGATGATGAGTGAGAGCAAGCAGCCTTCAGTGTACACATTGGCAAAACTCTATTAGAGCCCTCAGTGCACCTGCCAAGATCAGTGCTCAGCGCACAGAGAATTTCAAAAAATCTGTGTGTGATAATGATTAACAGGTTTGGGAACCTCTACATTTTATAGAGATGTCAGCAGTCAAATATACTAAAAATATCAGTCAAATATACTAAAAGTCGGAACATCATCTTCTTCTGTTCTCTGCAGATGACTGTCAGCAAACACTGAGATGCTATAGTATAGGCAAGCAAATTCTCTTGGGCAAGAGCAGTGGAGGTCTATGAGTCTTTACAAGAGCAGCGAATTGCAGACCATGTCATTAAACATATGGGCTGTAAAAGGTTATAGTAACTTATATAATGTCGGTCACTTGCTAATCTTTAAGGCCCCATTCACACCTAGGCGTATTGTAATATGAGGCTGCCCTCGGCAGCTTAGTGAATAGACCCGAATGTGTTTGTATACTGCAGCATTATCAGTACCTTTCACTGGAAATAATTGAACTTAAAGGAGAACTATGTGAATTACACTCATCCCCATAGTTAGATCCGACGCGTGACATTGAAACTTTCACTGGTCGGCTCTATTGATCGGGAAGTGAGCAAAAACATATCGCTGCTCGCTCACTTCCCGGTCATCTCCCTGCAGAGAGCAGTGACTGTCTGTAGCTGTCATAGCGGGCTCTGCCTCTAGACAGCCAGAGCCCGCTGTCAATCAGCCCGCGTGCTGGATCTCGACAGTATTGTCAGGATAAGGTCTCGGCTGTAGCGCCCTCAGCATATAGCAGGCAATAGCTCGCTATATACTGAGTTT
>NW_017311394.1:0-6790 GCF_000935625.1 Nanorana parkeri
TCATCTGACCCCTCGCCGATCTGACGCCCTGATCCCGCCGCAGTCATCTGACCCCTCGCCGATCTGACGCCCTGATCCCGCCGCTGTCATCTGACCCTTGGATGATTTGGGGGTAACGTGTTTCTGCACACAGGATACAGATGTTTCATCCATCGGCAGATGAATTAATTAGTGGCGGCGCTCGGCGGCTTCCTTTCAATAAGGCGAGATAGGGGCGGCCGGCGTTTATCTCGCCATGAATGGAGGCGACGCTTTTAAGGTCTCTAATTGTGTTTTGGGATAATTATGACAATATTGCCGATTATTAGAGACAATTAACACACAATTTGTGACCCCTGAAAAGAATCGCTGGCGTCCCGTCTCCCGCGTCCGCAGAGAAATAACACAGAGAGCACAGCAGGGGGCCGGACAGATGACCCCTCGCCGATCTGACGCCCTGATCCCGCCGCAGTCATCTGACCCCTCGCCGATCTGACGCCCTGATCCCGCCGCAGTCATCTGACCCCTCGCCGATCTGACGCCCTGATCCCGCCGCAGTCATCTGACCCCTCGCCGATCTGACGCCCTGATCCCGCCGCAGTCATCTGACCCCTCGCCGATCTGACGCCCTGATCCCGCCGCAGTCATCTGACCCCTCGCCGATCTGACGCCCTGATCCCGCCGCAGTCATCTGACCCCTCGCCGATCTGACGCCCTGATCCCGCCGCAGTCATCTGACCCCTCGCCGATCTGACGCCCTGATCCCGCCGCAGTCATCTGACCCCTCGCCGATCTGACGCCCTGATCCCGCCGCAGTCATCTGACCCCTCGCCGATCTGACGCCCTGATCCCGCCGCAGTCATCTGACCCCTCGCCGATCTGACGCCCTGATCCCGCCGCAGTCATCTGACCCCTCGCCGATCTGACGCCCTGATCCCGCCGCAGTCATCTGACCCCTCGCCGATCTGACGCCCTGATCCCGCCGCAGTCATCTGACCCCTCGCCGATCTGACGCCCTGATCCCGCCGCAGTCATCTGACCCCTCGCCGATCTGACGCCCTGATCCCGCCGCAGTCATCTGACCCCTCGCCGATCTGACGCCCTGATCCCGCCGCAGTCATCTGACCCCTCGCCGATCTGACGCCCTGATCCCGCCGCAGTCATCTGACCCCTCGCCGATCTGACGCCCTGATCCCGCCGCAGTCATCTGACCCCTCGCCGATCTGACGCCCTGATCCCGCCGCAGTCATCTGACCCCTCGCCGATCTGACGCCCTGATCCCGCCGCAGTCATCTGACCCCTCGCCGATCTGACGCCCTGATCCCGCCGCAGTCATCTGACCCCTCGCCGATCTGACGCCCTGATCCCGCCGCAGTCATCTGACCCCTCGCCGATCTGACGCCCTGATCCCGCCGCAGTCATCTGACCCCTCGCCGATCTGACGCCCTGATCCCGCCGCAGTCATCTGACCCCTCGCCGATCTGACGCCCTGATCCCGCCGCAGTCATCTGACCCCTCGCCGATCTGACGCCCTGATCCCGCCGCAGTCATCTGACCCCTCGCCGATCTGACGCCCTGATCCCGCCGCAGTCATCTGACCCCTCGCCGATCTGACGCCCTGATCCCGCCGCAGTCATCTGACCCCTCGCCGATCTGACGCCCTGATCCCGCCGCAGTCATCTGACCCCTCGCCGATCTGACGCCCTGATCCCGCCGCAGTCATCTGACCCCTCGCCGATCTGACGCCCTGATCCCGCCGCAGTCATCTGACCCCTCGCCGATCTGACGCCCTGATCCCGCCGCAGTCATCTGACCCCTCGCCGATCTGACGCCCTGATCCCGCCGCAGTCATCTGACCCCTCGCCGATCTGACGCCCTGATCCCGCCGCAGTCATCTGACCCCTCGCCGATCTGACGCCCTGATCCCGCCGCAGTCATCTGACCCCTCGCCGATCTGACGCCCTGATCCCGCCGCAGTCATCTGACCCCTCGCCGATCTGACGCCCTGATCCCGCCGCAGTCATCTGACCCCTCGCCGATCTGACGCCCTGATCCCGCCGCAGTCATCTGACCCCTCGCCGATCTGACGCCCTGATCCCGCCGCAGTCATCTGACCCCTCGCCGATCTGACGCCCTGATCCCGCCGCAGTCATCTGACCCCTCGCCGATCTGACGCCCTGATCCCGCCGCAGTCATCTGACCCCTCGCCGATCTGACGCCCTGATCCCGCCGCAGTCATCTGACCCCTCGCCGATCTGACGCCCTGATCCCGCCGCAGTCATCTGACCCCTCGCCGATCTGACGCCCTGATCCCGCCGCAGTCATCTGACCCCTCGCCGATCTGACGCCCTGATCCCGCCGCAGTCATCTGACCCCTCGCCGATCTGACGCCCTGATCCCGCCGCAGTCATCTGACCCCTCGCCGATCTGACGCCCTGATCCCGCCGCAGTCATCTGACCCCTCGCCGATCTGACGCCCTGATCCCGCCGCAGTCATCTGACCCCTCGCCGATCTGACGCCCTGATCCCGCCGCAGTCATCTGACCCCTCGCCGATCTGACGCCCTGATCCCGCCGCAGTCATCTGACCCCTCGCCGATCTGACGCCCTGATCCCGCCGCAGTCATCTGACCCCTCGCCGATCTGACGCCCTGATCCCGCCGCAGTCATCTGACCCCTCGCCGATCTGACGCCCTGATCCCGCCGCAGTCATCTGACCCCTCGCCGATCTGACGCCCTGATCCCGCCGCAGTCATCTGACCCCTCGCCGATCTGACGCCCTGATCCCGCCGCAGTCATCTGACCCCTCGCCGATCTGACGCCCTGATCCCGCCGCAGTCATCTGACCCCTCGCCGATCTGACGCCCTGATCCCGCCGCAGTCATCTGACCCCTCGCCGATCTGACGCCCTGATCCCGCCGCAGTCATCTGACCCCTCGCCGATCTGACGCCCTGATCCCGCCGCAGTCATCTGACCCCTCGCCGATCTGACGCCCTGATCCCGCCGCAGTCATCTGACCCCTCGCCGATCTGACGCCCTGATCCCGCCGCAGTCATCTGACCCCTCGCCGATCTGACGCCCTGATCCCGCCGCAGTCATCTGACCCCTCGCCGATCTGACGCCCTGATCCCGCCGCAGTCATCTGACCCCTCGCCGATCTGACGCCCTGATCCCGCCGCAGTCATCTGACCCCTCGCCGATCTGACGCCCTGATCCCGCCGCAGTCATCTGACCCCTCGCCGATCTGACGCCCTGATCCCGCCGCAGTCATCTGACCCCTCGCCGATCTGACGCCCTGATCCCGCCGCAGTCATCTGACCCCTCGCCGATCTGACGCCCTGATCCCGCCGCAGTCATCTGACCCCTCGCCGATCTGACGCCCTGATCCCGCCGCAGTCATCTGACCCCTCGCCGATCTGACGCCCTGATCCCGCCGCAGTCATCTGACCCCTCGCCGATCTGACGCCCTGATCCCGCCGCAGTCATCTGACCCCTCGCCGATCTGACGCCCTGATCCCGCCGCAGTCATCTGACCCCTCGCCGATCTGACGCCCTGATCCCGCCGCAGTCATCTGACCCCTCGCCGATCTGACGCCCTGATCCCGCCGCAGTCATCTGACCCCTCGCCGATCTGACGCCCTGATCCCGCCGCAGTCATCTGACCCCTCGCCGATCTGACGCCCTGATCCCGCCGCAGTCATCTGACCCCTCGCCGATCTGACGCCCTGATCCCGCCGCAGTCATCTGACCCCTCGCCGATCTGACGCCCTGATCCCGCCGCAGTCATCTGACCCCTCGCCGATCTGACGCCCTGATCCCGCCGCAGTCATCTGACCCCTCGCCGATCTGACGCCCTGATCCCGCCGCAGTCATCTGACCCCTCGCCGATCTGACGCCCTGATCCCGCCGCAGTCATCTGACCCCTCGCCGATCTGACGCCCTGATCCCGCCGCAGTCATCTGACCCCTCGCCGATCTGACGCCCTGATCCCGCCGCAGTCATCTGACCCCTCGCCGATCTGACGCCCTGATCCCGCCGCAGTCATCTGACCCCTCGCCGATCTGACGCCCTGATCCCGCCGCAGTCATCTGACCCCTCGCCGATCTGACGCCCTGATCCCGCCGCAGTCATCTGACCCCTCGCCGATCTGACGCCCTGATCCCGCCGCAGTCATCTGACCCCTCGCCGATCTGACGCCCTGATCCCGCCGCAGTCATCTGACCCCTCGCCGATCTGACGCCCTGATCCCGCCGCAGTCATCTGACCCCTCGCCGATCTGACGCCCTGATCCCGCCGCAGTCATCTGACCCCTCGCCGATCTGACGCCCTGATCCCGCCGCAGTCATCTGACCCCTCGCCGATCTGACGCCCTGATCCCGCCGCAGTCATCTGACCCCTCGCCGATCTGACGCCCTGATCCCGCCGCAGTCATCTGACCCCTCGCCGATCTGACGCCCTGATCCCGCCGCAGTCATCTGACCCCTCGCCGATCTGACGCCCTGATCCCGCCGCAGTCATCTGACCCCTCGCCGATCTGACGCCCTGATCCCGCCGCAGTCATCTGACCCCTCGCCGATCTGACGCCCTGATCCCGCCGCAGTCATCTGACCCCTCGCCGATCTGACGCCCTGATCCCGCCGCAGTCATCTGACCCCTCGCCGATCTGACGCCCTGATCCCGCCGCAGTCATCTGACCCCTCGCCGATCTGACGCCCTGATCCCGCCGCAGTCATCTGACCCCTCGCCGATCTGACGCCCTGATCCCGCCGCAGTCATCTGACCCCTCGCCGATCTGACGCCCTGATCCCGCCGCAGTCATCTGACCCCTCGCCGATCTGACGCCCTGATCCCGCCGCAGTCATCTGACCCCTCGCCGATCTGACGCCCTGATCCCGCCGCAGTCATCTGACCCCTCGCCGATCTGACGCCCTGATCCCGCCGCAGTCATCTGACCCCTCGCCGATCTGACGCCCTGATCCCGCCGCAGTCATCTGACCCCTCGCCGATCTGACGCCCTGATCCCGCCGCAGTCATCTGACCCCTCGCCGATCTGACGCCCTGATCCCGCCGCAGTCATCTGACCCCTCGCCGATCTGACGCCCTGATCCCGCCGCAGTCATCTGACCCCTCGCCGATCTGACGCCCTGATCCCGCCGCAGTCATCTGACCCCTCGCCGATCTGACGCCCTGATCCCGCCGCAGTCATCTGACCCCTCGCCGATCTGACGCCCTGATCCCGCCGCAGTCATCTGACCCCTCGCCGATCTGACGCCCTGATCCCGCCGCAGTCATCTGACCCCTCGCCGATCTGACGCCCTGATCCCGCCGCAGTCATCTGACCCCTCGCCGATCTGACGCCCTGATCCCGCCGCAGTCATCTGACCCCTCGCCGATCTGACGCCCTGATCCCGCCGCAGTCATCTGACCCCTCGCCGATCTGACGCCCTGATCCCGCCGCAGTCATCTGACCCCTCGCCGATCTGACGCCCTGATCCCGCCGCAGTCATCTGACCCCTCGCCGATCTGACGCCCTGATCCCGCCGCAGTCATCTGACCCCTCGCCGATCTGACGCCCTGATCCCGCCGCAGTCATCTGACCCCTCGCCGATCTGACGCCCTGATCCCGCCGCAGTCATCTGACCCCTCGCCGATCTGACGCCCTGATCCCGCCGCAGTCATCTGACCCCTCGCCGATCTGACGCCCTGATCCCGCCGCAGTCATCTGACCCCTCGCCGATCTGACGCCCTGATCCCGCCGCAGTCATCTGACCCCTCGCCGATCTGACGCCCTGATCCCGCCGCAGTCATCTGACCCCTCGCCGATCTGACGCCCTGATCCCGCCGCAGTCATCTGACCCCTCGCCGATCTGACGCCCTGATCCCGCCGCAGTCATCTGACCCCTCGCCGATCTGACGCCCTGATCCCGCCGCAGTCATCTGACCCCTCGCCGATCTGACGCCCTGATCCCGCCGCAGTCATCTGACCCCTCGCCGATCTGACGCCCTGATCCCGCCGCAGTCATCTGACCCCTCGCCGATCTGACGCCCTGATCCCGCCGCAGTCATCTGACCCCTCGCCGATCTGACGCCCTGATCCCGCCGCAGTCATCTGACCCCTCGCCGATCTGACGCCCTGATCCCGCCGCAGTCATCTGACCCCTCGCCGATCTGACGCCCTGATCCCGCCGCAGTCATCTGACCCCTCGCCGATCTGACGCCCTGATCCCGCCGCAGTCATCTGACCCCTCGCCGATCTGACGCCCTGATCCCGCCGCAGTCATCTGACCCCTCGCCGATCTGACGCCCTGATCCCGCCGCAGTCATCTGACCCCTCGCCGATCTGACGCCCTGATCCCGCCGCAGTCATCTGACCCCTCGCCGATCTGACGCCCTGATCCCGCCGCAGTCATCTGACCCCTCGCCGATCTGACGCCCTGATCCCGCCGCAGTCATCTGACCCCTCGCCGATCTGACGCCCTGATCCCGCCGCTGTCATCTGACCCTTGGATGATTTGGGGGTAACGTGTTTCTGCACACAGAATACAGATGTTTCATCCATCGGCAGATGAATTAATTAGTGGCGGCGCTCGGCGGCTTCCTTTCAATAAGGCGAGATAGGGGCGGCCGGCGTTTATCTCGCCATGAATGGAGGCGACGCTTTTAAGGTCTCTAATTGTGTTTTGGGATAATTATGACAATATTGCCGATTATTAGAGACAATTAACACACAATTTGTGACCCCTGAAAAGAATCGCTGGCGTCCCGTCTCCCGCGTCCGCAGAGAAATAACACAGAGAGCACAGCAGGGGGC
>NW_017311395.1:0-249 GCF_000935625.1 Nanorana parkeri
TATCCTGGTTTTACTGACTCGTAAAAACTGGAACATTTTGCTCATGCTTTAAAATGTGAGGCTGGCAAATCTGTGTATATATAAGGAGCCACTCAAGGTCATCTCAGCAACACATTCTGAATCTTCTCTATTCCAGGAAAAAGGACCAAAGCACCGCAAACCAATCATGTCTGGAGTTAAAGGAGGCAAATCCCAGTGCAAGGACCCCTGCCAACAGCAATCCAAGTGCCCAGATCCATGCCAACAGCA
>NW_017311395.1:355-2643 GCF_000935625.1 Nanorana parkeri
ATCCAAGTGCCCAGATCCATGCCAACAGCAATCCAAGTGCCTGGACCCATGCCAGAAGCAAAGCATCTGCAAGGACCGTAAGTATTTATCTGGTTTCCCTGTAACTGCTGTACAAAGTATAGTTTTTTTTATAACACATAGGTTGTTCATTGTCATCGGAACAAAACATTTACATGACTCCATTTATATATCTTTCATTTCATACTGGACTGCTAAGTGTATTTAGGAATGCGTTTTAAAAACAAAAAGTTTATTAAAAAAATACACAATATTGCCCATTTTCTAAAAAATTGGATATCTTTGGTGGATCACAATTAAAATAAATATCTGTAAGCATTCAGAAAGGGTTGTGCATATAAAAAAGTAGATTAATAATAGGTATGCAGGAAGCTGATAACTGTGGCAAACAACTGCATTCTTGTTTCATCAGTGGATATCACTGGATCTTTGCTTAAACCGATTATCTATCTTATAGTAGAAAAATAGGCAGCCAAGTCAATACCATCAGCATTGCAGTGATTAAAACATCAAATGATTCACCATTTAAAAAAAAGAAAGTATATATATTCCAGTATTATGGGGGTGGTGTAAAAAATTTACTTCTCCATACTAATTTTCAGGTTCATCACTGGCATGGATTCAGAGGGCATCTTGACAAAGCTTTGCATTAATGTCACCATGGCTAATTTTATAAAATGCTACCATGATCAAGTAGCTATAGAATATCTTTTTCATAAGTGGTCTAGGCTATCTATACAGTCTAAACCCTTAAGGTGGCCATACATATGGCATCTTGGTGCAGCTACTGAACCTTTTAAATTCCATTTTTTGTTGAAACCTAAAAGCAATCAAAGATATAAAACAGTGGTTATGACTGACCACAAGTAGAAGGGATCAAAATGTTCCTGCTTTAAACAGAAAAAAAAATTATCAGATCACTTTCAAAGAAATTGTTGTAGTTTTTACTCATTTTCAATTTGATCTTTGACTGGTGATCATCAGTGACTGGTGATCTGACCAGTCACTGATGTTATCTCATTCTTGCAGGGTGACTGGTCTTGTATGCGCGCTCCCCTGTAGTTTTCTGTAGGCAGCCTGTAGGGAGTGAACATTCTGGGTCCTTCCCACAGCTCTGTATGTATTTAGTTACTGAACATATTTGGGGGTGAAATATGCTTACAGAAAAAAGCAAATTTTTCCAAAAAATGCTGATTTACAAATACCTGTCTACTGTGAGAAGACCAGATTCTGAACTATTAATATTAGAACAGATATTAATGTTTATTTGCTTTCTTTTAGCATGCAAACCTGTGCAGCAGTGCCAAAGCTCTGGTGGTCATCTTAAAGGTATTTATTTGCGGGTTCTGTGGAAATACTTTCATATTTCAACCTATGCCAAATTAGGGTTTACAGTGCTTTTATTAATTGGTTGGATAAACTTTGTGTTCATCAAGTGTATGGCTCACCCTAAGCTTCTTTCAAGTACTACCTGCTAGGTTTTGATGAAAACCTACACTGCTTTACACAAAGATTTTAGCTTTTTTTAATGGTCTATCCAACTAACTAAAGCCATTTTCTCTAATAATTACCATTCAATTTACTCCTATGCTTTTTAATTAGACTGCTTTATATGTTTTTTTCTTCAACTACACACCTATACACAACAGAAAAAACAAGTGTTGTTGTAGGTGCTTACTGCGGGAACATTGATTAAAAAATAAATTAATTATTATCGTTTCACAAAACCATATCTAAAAACGTAGATATGGATGCTGAATCGGATGCTGACAAAATCGGATGCTGTTGACGTCTTTCATAGGTATTGCTGCATTGTACGTTAATGATGACAATTTTATTTCTTGTTGGACAGATCCCTGCAACCCTTGTGCTGATCCTTGCCAAACCCAGTCTAAACACTGCTGAAAGGAATCAAGGACCATGGACGCTGCAAACCTATTTCCTATAGCTTCAAAGTAACATGCCTTAGATTGTAAACACAAGCTTCTCCACTGTAGACAACTGACAATAAAATGTTTGCTTCAGCATAATTTGATACTGTTCTTTTTTTTTTTAATACTGTATACATAAAGAATGAGTGACTCTGCCCAGGTTCTATTTCTGGAGGGTTAGTGGAAGCCTGTGTAAAACCTTCAATACCCAAAATTAAAAATCAAACCAAACCACTTTCAAGTGCGTGTGTGTAAATCCTGATAGTACATTCTTGCCATTTTCAAGGCTAATATGCAAGGTACTTGCAAAAAAAGAGGCATAGGAAGTGGAGTACTGCC
>NW_017311395.1:6152-6787 GCF_000935625.1 Nanorana parkeri
TAATTTTGTTTGGGTTTTTTTTGACTGACAATTACTTGATTGTGCAACCTTGTACCAAAATTAATTTTATATAGTTTTTGAGGCAAATCAAACTTTTTGATATGGTGATATTTACTAACCACTGGGTTATTGTATTCTTAACTATATAAAGGAAATGAGAATGAAAACAAAAACATTCCCTTACTTTTTAGTATAAAACATATCAAATCACCCGCATAAGGATCCCTTTTTGGAATGTGAACACCCTAAGTGATCTAATTTTTTTTTTCTGCCACAATTTTCTTGGAAATGAAGAAATGTGGTTTGTTGTGGTTAACAAAAAAGGGCACACTTAGCCTTTAAAAGTCACCCATTTAAGCCAAGAGAAAATCATCTGTTATTAGTACAATACCTAAATATCAAGGATAAACCCAAAACACTTTTTAAATTTCCCTCCCAAAACAATCCCACAATTATTGGGTTCAGTGGTACTTAAAATGGAAGATAGTGAATAAAGGGCCCCCAGAAGCTTTTAGCCACAATGTGCTAGTATGCACAGCATTTTATATACAGTACATACATATACACTGATCAACCATAAAACTATGACCACTAAGAGGTGAAGTAAATAACATTGATTATCTCATTACAATGGC
>NW_017311396.1:0-1132 GCF_000935625.1 Nanorana parkeri
GAGGTTCGTGAGGTCGATAGGTCCACAGTGCCGACAGAACAGCGGCTCACGGTGGCCAAGGAGTCTCCCACAGAGCATGCGCAGATGGAGCGCTGAAGCCAGCGCAGCCGTGGGCTACTGGGGTACGTGACGTCCTTACGCATGCCTCTCTAGTGCGGAGCCAATGGGAAAACGCTCCGCCCACGCGACATAGCGATTGGTGTAGGAAGAGGCAGGGTAGCCGCTTACTCTCTCGTGATTGGTTGAACTGGGTCTGCCGGTGGCCTGGTTGTTGATGCTTTTTGGCCCGGGGAGAAAGAGGTAAGAAGGCAGAGGTAATGCAGGAGACACCGGGGTGAGGGTACTCGGGGCCTGCATTGCCCGGGGGGGGCTGGACTTCATACTGCCTGCCGCTCTCATATTCTAGCCAGGGGCTGTCTTGCTGCTGTGGAACTAGAAGGCCCAGTATGTCCTATTAGTGTCTGGCTCCCAGAGCATGCTGGGGATTCTACCTGGGGGCCCTCAGGGTACCTAGTGCTGGTCTACGGCATACTCAATGTAATAGTGGCATTCAGCTGCTGGCAGTGATGCTCATCCATGTGTACAGACCTGTATAGCTGACAACATAAACATGTAAGGGGGTCACTGCTGTGCTGGCCACCCCCACTGTCTGGGAGCCCCGGGTGCTGCGCGCAGCCTCTCATACAGCTTAATGGTTGTATGCAGTATATGCTGGACTTGCGTATATGTGCGTTTACGTACAGGCTCAGAGCCCCGAGCGCAGACTGTTGGTGTTTGGGGCTGTGAGCACATACACATGCTTGAGTTTCTGCAAGTTCTGCTATACACATCTACAACCATTGACTTCTATAGGAGGCAGTACGCAGCACCCGGGGCTTCCTGGCAATGTGATATACATGTGCAGCCACTTCTATCCTGGCCACTAAGGGGTCTCTTTGGTGCTGGACATTAGGGGGTCAGCAGTGCCGGACGCTGGGGTAAGGGGGTCAGCATTGCCGGACGCTAGCGTGAGGGGGTCAGCAGTGCCGGACGCTAGGGGAAGGGGGTCAGCAGTGCCGGACGCTAGGGTAAGGGGGTCAGCAGTGCCGGACGCTGGGGTAAGTTGGTCAGCAGTGCCGGGTAAGGGGGTCAG
>NW_017311396.1:2103-4027 GCF_000935625.1 Nanorana parkeri
GGGTAAGGGGGTCAGCAGTGCCGGACTCTAGGGTAAGGGGGTCAGCAGTGCCGGACTCTAGGGTAAGGGGGTCAGCAGTGCCGGACTCTGGGGTAAGGGGGTCAGCAGTGCCGGACTCTAGGGTAAGGGGGTCAGCAGTGCCGGACTCTAGGGTAAGGGGGTCAGCAGTGCCGGACTCTAGGGTAAGGGGGTCAGCAGTGCCGGACTCTAGGGTAAGGGGGTCAGCAGTGCCGGACTCTAGGGTAAGGGGGTCAGCAGTGCAATGCGTCATGTAATTTTCTCTCCGATACGTCAGCTTGCGAGAGCTCGCATAGTTGAGTGTGCCGGTTGGCTGAAGGTGCAGTCATTCATCTGGCTGCCCTCGGCTCACAAAGCTTTGTGCCCGACAGCTTTGCTCCGCTCTGCACGGTTTCGTGTCAGGTGCTTCAGGGGGGTCAGCAGTGCCGGACACTTCTACGCTGGTCACTAATATAGAGCAAGGGTGGGCAGCCTCAGCACTCCGGCTGTTGGGGGTCCCATGAGGCATTGCAAGACTGACAGCCACGAGCATGAGCTCCAGGGGCAGAGGCATTATGGTAGTTGTAGTTCCACCACAGCTGGAGTGCCGAGGTGGCCTACCCCTGCTATAGAGTATAATACAATTGTATCCTGATCACATGTGGTGCGCTCTGCGTCATATCTAATGGTTTTCAATGTCTCTACAGAACATAATATGATTGGTTTATGGTGTCCAATGGTCAGCTCACGCTGCAGCCTTCATGTTTTATGACAATGTTCAGTCACCATGTTGTGCTGTTATAAATCATATTCTGTGTTGTGTCATTTTATTAATTTGTGGTATTTATATAGTGCCAACAATGTAGCTCTTTACATACTGCACATTCACATCTGTCCCCGAGGAGCTTACACTCTTAAAGGAGAACTATGGGGTTAAGGCTTTTCCCCATAGTTCTCCTTAGGGTAACGGGAGGACACAAAGTAGCGTCCTCCCGTCACCCTAAGCTCAGTATATAGGGAGCTACAGCTCGCGGTATACTGACACGCCGCAGCTGAAGCCGATCCCGACAATTATGTCTGGATCCGCCCAGCTGCGTGACTGACAGCTGGCTCTGCCTATCTAGAGGCAGAGCCAGCTGTACCCACCCCCTCCCCTGTCCATTCCGCCAGTCAGCGCTGGTGGATCGGAGCGGGGAGGGGGGAATCCAGCCCCTCCCCTGTCACGGCAGAGAGCTGTGACAGGATCGAGAGGTGAGCGAACGTCGGTTCGGAACGTGTGTTCGCTCACCTCCCGATCTACTGAGCCGACCTGTGACAGACTCATTGTCACAGGTCGGCTAGAACTATGAGGTGAGTGAAAAGCACCCACCTCATAGTTCTCCTTTAACAGAGTTGTGTTTTAATTGCACTCAGTGGTCTGGTTCTATTTAAGGTCCCCACACACCTTACAATAATCGTGGGAAATCCCGCGATTGTACGATTATCGTAAGGTGTGTGGAAGCCGTGCGACCTCTACTACTGTAAGGTCGCACGACTTTAAACTTACCGACATGTTCGAAAACCCGCCGAGCATCGTACGATGTTCGGCGGGTGTGTAGCATGTTCATCAGATAAAAGTCGGACGGGCCGGTGTGCGCAAGCGCACACTGCCCGTTCGGCATTGGGGTAATCGGAAGCCCGCCCCTCAGGGGGGCGGGCTTGCGATCATCGCAAGTATGATCTGCCTGTCCAAGATGGGCAGATCGTACGTTTTTTTAAGTACCTTACAACCATCGCAAGACAAAGACAAAGGTGTGGCTATACACTTTACAACCATCGCAAGACTTTTTTCTTGTGATGGTTGTAAAGTATTTATAAAAACGTACAATCTGCTCATCTTGGACAGGCAGATCATACTTGCGATGATCGCAAGCCGGCCCCCCCCCCG
>NW_017311396.1:4054-6785 GCF_000935625.1 Nanorana parkeri
CGGCTGGTTTTCTAGCGTGCTCCTTAGACAAAAGACGTGCGACCGTACAGTAGAAACGGTCGCACGTCTTCGTTCACACTGCTCGATTCTCGTACGATCGCGGGATTTCCCGCGATTCCCGTACGAGAATCGAGCAGTGTATGGGCACCTTTACATACACAGAGGGGAAATGATCAAATCTGGAGCAGCTGTGCACGGCAACCAATCAGCTTCTCTCCTTTAATTTTCAAATCTTAACTGAAGAGAGAAGCTGATTGGTTGTTATTTGGAACTGCTCCAGATTCTGTCTGCTCCGGTTTTGATAAAATCCCCTCATTGAACTTGGGAGGCAGAAAGTGTAACACCGGGACCATGGGGAACAGACGTAGCCCGCCCCCCCAGAAGGAAGGACCAACTCAGAGATGATTGGAGGATCTGCAGCCGAGTGACACACAAATAAGATACATTGTTGTTCAGAGTTCGGGGACCGGAATGTATTTTATGGATTGCACTCCGGAGTGTAGCGTCACTTTAAGAATTCTATATCAGGACAGTCTGTATCAGAATGTTGTTCTGATCATTTGCAGCGGTCGGGTCCAGTTGGAGTTCTGATATTCTGTAGATGATGATTCTGGGCAGGTCCGGCCGGTACTGTTCTCGGACAATATCCGGTACGATAATACGAATGTCTCCGCTGCGGGGTTTTGTGTTTTATAATTGCTTTTTGTCTCCGCAGCTGTAAGGAGGCGACGGGAGAGGAATGGCGGCGCACACGGGCAGCATTGTTCTCCCCGCTCTCAGATCCCGGTAAGATGGAAACCGTTCCCTACAATTCTACATCAATACCTTCCACAATATACAGCAACTCTTATCATACACAGTCCCCGAGCTCCAATCCTCTGACTGAGGTCATGTCAACAGACTGCTGCAGGCAGGAGGAAGCATTTCCTCAGTCTCCCCTCCCCCAGTGATCAGTCTGCTGCTTGCAGGAGGAAGCATTTCCTCAGTCCCCCCTCCCCATGATCAGTCTGCTGCAGGCAGGAGGAAGCATTTCCTCAGTCTCCCCTCCCCCAGTGATCAGTCTGCTGCTTGCAGGAGGAAGCATTTCCTCAGTCCCCCCTCCCCATGATCAGTCTGCTGCAGGCAGGAGGAAGCATCTCCTCAGTCCCCCCTCCCCCAGTGTTCAGTCTGCTGCAGGCAGCTGGAAGCATTTCCTCAGTCTCCCCTCCCCCAGTGATCAGTCTGCTGCAGGCAGGAGGAAGCATTTCCTCAGTCTCCCCTCCCCCAGTGATCAGTCTGCTGCAGGCAGGAGGAAGCATCTCCTCAGTCTTCCCTCCCCCAGTGATCAGTATGCTGCAGGAAGGAGGAAGCATTTCCTCCGTCTCTCCCAGTGATCAGTCTGCTGCAGGAAGGAGGAAGCATTTCCTCAGTCTCTCCCAGTGATCAGTCTGCTGCAGGCAGGAGGAAGCATTTCCTCAGTCTCCCCAGTAATCAGACTGCAACATTGTAACGTTATAGCAAGTCAGAAGGTGAGAGGCTGCAGTAGGGGCTGATCTGTGTCAGACATTTGTGAACACAGCCAAGAACTGCACAGGCAGCAGGATTTACAGAACTGTGCCATCTCCGGGCTGGCATCAAAGATTAGGAGGCGGATGCTGACCCTGGATGATGCTTCATCAAAGATGGCTCCATTATGAGGGAAAAGCAGAGGCATTGTCAGAGGGATTTACTGTGATCCCTGTGAGAAGTAATACATTACACTTCTAGCTTACTTGGGATGCATTCACTTAACATGAAAATATATATCTGATACCAGGTCCAATTTAAGAACATTTCTAGGGAACAAAGACTTTGACTAGTGAATTACAAATACTGCCCAGAAAATGCTGCAACTGTGCTAAAGTCACTTCCATTACTGACCATTGGAAAATGCTAGTTGCCTGGCTGTCATATCTCTGCACTATTGGCAGTAATCTGATTGGTCTACTTGTATATCCGCAGGGTCTCCGGTCTTGTACTACAGAAGCAATGCTGCCCCCTCTACACCTCCATATCCATCAACCAACATGGCTGGTTACCTCCCACATCAAGCTGCTGGGCTCCCTTCCCTTTGCCCTACCTCTCCACAGGCAACCGGAACTACCACACGTCTGTGTTACGGTTCCAGAATTTACCTCCACCGGACCCTCCCAAACCGGAACCCCCCAAACCGGAGCCCCCTGCACCAGAAGCGGAGAAAGTCCCGCAGGTCGTGCGCAAATCACTAAGCCAGAGGGTGGTGGACGAGATCAAACACTACTATCACGGCTTCCGGCTGCTCTGGATCGACACCACGGTGGCGGCTCGCATGGTTTGGAGGCTCCTTCACGGGCAGATACTGAGCCGGAGAGAAAGGAGAAGGGTGAGTCCTTCCGATGTTCCCCAAATAACCAGCTTCATGATATGGAGGTTGTAGGAGAGAGAAGCCCCCCGATCTCTCCATAGCAACCAATCACCTCCCTGATCTCTCCATAGCAAACAATCACCTCCCTGATCTCTCCATAGCAACCAATCACCTCCCTGATCTCTCCATAGCAACCATAGAACCTGTCCGGTCCCTTCATTAGTGACTTTTGTTTGCCTGATGAACGGACCGGAAACGTTGCCATGCGCAGTGATACGACCTGCGCTGGAAGGAATAAAAGGATTTTGTTTGGAAGAAAGCTTGGAGTGCTCTCTCTCTCGCTCTCTCTCGCTCTCGCTCTCTCTCGCT
>NW_017311397.1:0-204 GCF_000935625.1 Nanorana parkeri
CACGTATGACACGGAACATTCAACCAGAACACGTATGACACACGGAACATTCGTTTTGTTCCTTTCTCACGTCAGCCGGTTCGCCGGCACAGAAATAATTTACATGACGTTTCATTTTGTGAATGTTTTTCCCGCGTGTGGAGTCCTCCCGCGTGTGGGGTCCTCCCGCGTGTGGGGTCCTCCCGCGTGCGGGGTCCTCCACGG
>NW_017311397.1:341-5389 GCF_000935625.1 Nanorana parkeri
CCTCCGGGGTGGGGGGTCCTCCAGCGTGTGGAGTCCTCCCGCGTGTGGAGTCCTCCCGCGTGTGGGGTCCTCCCGCGTGTGGAGTCCTCCCGGAACCATCTCTCACCTCGTACAGGTAATCGAAGATCTCCAGAATGGTGAGGATACTGGCCCCAATGAACAGCCCCATCTGACCCCCGATGTCACCTGGAGGACAAAACACAAACTGATCATCATGGGTCCCTAGGAGCCCAATGTGTCCCTAGGAGCCCAATGTGTCCCGAGAAGCCCAATGTGTCCCTAGGAGCCCAATGTGTCCCTAGGAGCCCAATGTGTCCCCAGAAGCCCAATGTGTCCCTAGGAGCCCAATGTGTCCCCAGAAGCCCAATGTGTCCCTAGGAGCCCAATGTGTCCCTAGGAGTCCAATGTGTCCCCAGGAGTCCAATGTGTCCCCAGAAGCCCAATGTGTCCCTAGGAGCCCAATGTGTCCCGAGAAGCCCAATGTGTCCCTAGGAGCCCAATGTGTCCCCAGAAGCCCAATGTGTCCCTAGGAGTCCAATGTGTCCCCAGAAGCCCAATGTGTACCTAGGAGTCCAATGTGTCCCTAGGAGCCCAATGTGTCCCTAGGAGCCCAATGTGTCCCTAGGAACCCAATGTGTCCCCAGGAGCCCAATGTGTCCCTAGGAGCCCAATGTGTCCCCAGGAGCCCAATGTGTCCCTAGGAGCCCAATGTGTCCCCAGAAGCCCAATGTGTCCCTAGAAGCCCAATGTGTCCCTAGGAGTCCAATGTGTCCCTAGGAGTCCAATGTGTCCCTAGGAGTCCAATGTGTTCCCAGAAGCCCAATGTGTCCCTAGGAGCCCAATGTGTCCCCAGAAGCCCAATGTGTCCCTAGGAGTCCAATGTGTTCCCAGAAGCCCAATGTGTCCCTAGGAGCCCAATGTGTCCCCAGAAGCCCAATGTGGTCCCAGGAGCCCAATGTGTCCCCAGGAGCCCAATGTGTCCCTAGGAGCCCAATGTGTCCCCAGGAGCCCAATGTGTCCCCAGAAGCCCAATGTGTCCCTAGGGATCGGAGGGGAGATGTCCTGTATACCTGTATGAGGCTCTGCAGATTATCGCTCCACACATAACCGACATACCAGATCGGACCTTCCAAGGAGGACTCTTACCCAGCAGGCCGGCCACCTCGTACGCCTTCTTCTGTTCAATGGTTTCGAAGTTCAGAGCCTCAAAGAAGATATCCAACACGAGAATGTTTTCCCTGAAGACGAGAGAGACAACCCGCTGTGAGTCATGGCAAGGTCATGGTAAGGTCATGGCAAGGTCATGGTAAGGTCATAGACGTGAGATGGTGGGTGGAAGATCTTTCTACATACACATTCCATGTAACTGCCCCCCAAACAGCCACATTAGTTCAGCACGTTGGCGAATAGTCTCGCGTCACCCCGAACCTTCGCCCCTCCCCCCCCCCCGAATCCCGTCCCCAGTATACAGCAGAGTATATAAGAGACGGGGGGGCTCCCCAAGGGGCGGAGTCATTGTTTAATGGTCCTTCAAGTTGCCTTCTGGCGGATCTCCTAATTCTGTGAATTTTAGTTATTTGTGGGATATGTAAGGGGCCCCCCCAGTATGACCGTCGCAGTCCTACAACATGGGGCCCTCAGAGGGACAGGACAACTACGTTGGAAACTTTTAGGCAATAGCCCCTTGTTTTCCCGTTTCATGGGGGAGAAGATCTGCAGCCGACATCCGGCCAATGTTGGTTGTGTTGTGTTTGCGGCACGTTACCGGCGTGTCTGTCCCGGTCACAGCCGGGTGGGAAACTCACGCAATGTACTGTTCAGTCTTGTTGTATTTCTTTGCCAGATATGCGGAGGAGGCCTTGCTGGGGATCTTCACCATGGACAACTCCTTCCCAAAGCGGACCATCTTACACGGCGTCTGGCAGGTGCACACCGAATCACCACTTTCCTGGTCTGGGCGAAAAAGGAGAACTGATCAGTAATCTAGAAAACCCGCCCGACTCCCGAAACCCGGCCAACCGCCAAAACCCGCCCGACTACCAAAACCCGGCCAACCGCCAAAACCCGGCCAACCGCCAAAACCCGCCCGACTACCAAAACCCGCCCAACTACCAAAACCCATCCGACTCCCAAACCTCAGCTTGACCTGTCTATCTTCCATAATTCACCGACCTACTTAAACCCATCTGACTACCAAAATCAGTCCATGTCCAAAAAAAATCCAAAACCCGCCCATTACCCCATCTCATCTCCCCGTGTGAGGGCCCCCAGATCTGCACCCGGGCCCCCCAGGAGGACGGTGTGACGGGCCGGGGGAGATGATATTGTTGTTTGGTCACAACTGCCGGCGTTCCTCACCGGGAATGAAGGGGTTAAGTCGCATCTAGAGTGGAGGAGCGTAATAAACAGGCAAAGCCGAAGGAATCTCCCAGGAAGAAGGTGTAACAGCCCCTCCCCCGTGTGTGACATCATCATTATGAGTCATCCGACCAAGACAATGATACCTGTAGAGAGGTCCTCCACCGAGCACACCAGAAGGTCCTCCATCGGGGTGGTATGCCAAAACCACCAACGTCATCAAACCGTCCTCTCCGCTCCTCCCCGTGCTCTACACCCCTCATCACCTTCTCCAGAGCCTCTCCCATCCTCTGGAACTCTCTACCCCAATCTGCCCGGCTATCTCCTCCTCTGTCCACATTTATAGGATCCCTGAAAACTCATCTCTTCAGGGAAGTCTGTCCCGCCTCAACATAACCCATCCCCCCCACAGGTATTACCTGTTGCATCACTTGCCCCTCCCCTTTAGATTGTAAGCTCTCAGGATCAGGGCTCTTCTCACCCTCCTGTATTGAATGGTATTGTACAACGCCGCGCAGTCTGAGGGCGCCATATACATCCAGTACAACAATAATCATGTCAATGGTGATACTGACCGATTTCATCCAGAGTTTTGTCTGCGCAATCCTTGTACTGCTCGGGGGTGCAGACCTTCTCATCACCTGAGGGGAGGGAATGGGTCACAGCAGCTTTATATATCCCCCCACATGACCCCCCACATGACCTCCCACATGACCCCCCACATGACCCCCCACATGACCCCCCACATGACCCCCCACATGACGCCCAACATGACCTCCCACATGACGCCCAACATGACCTCCCACATGACGCCCAACATGACCTCCCACATGACGCCCAACATGACCTCCCACATGACGCCCAACATGACCTCCCACATGACGCCCAACATGACCTCCCACATGACGCCCAACATGACCTCCCACATGACGCCCAACATGACCTCCCACATGACGCCCAACATGACCTCCCACATGACGCCCAACATGACCTCCCACATGACGCCCAACATGACCTCCCACATGACGCCCAACATGACCTCCCACATGACGCCCAACATGACCTCCCACATGACGCCCAACATGACCTCCCACATGACGCCCAACATGACCTCCCACATGACGCCCAACATGACCTCCCACATGACGCCCAACATGACCTCCCACATGACGCCCAACATGACCTCCCACATGACGCCCAACATGACCTCCCACATGACGCCCAACATGACCTCCCACATGACGCCCAACATGACCTCCCACATGACGCCCAACATGACCTCCCACATGACGCCCAACATGACCTCCCACATGACGCCCAACATGACCTCCCACATGACGCCCAACATGACCTCCCACATGACGCCCAACATGACCTCCCACATGACGCCCAACATGACCTCCCACATGACGCCCAACATGACCTCCCACATGACACCCCACATGACACCCCAAATAACACCCCCAATTACACCCCACATGACACTCCAGATAACAGCCCACATGAAACCCCACATGACACCCCAGATGACACCCCACATGACACCCCAAATAACACCCCCAATTACACCCCACATGACACTCCAGATAACACCCCCAATTACACCACACATGACACCCCAGATAACAGCCCACATGACACCCCACATGACACCTCCAATGACACCCCACATGACACCCCACATGATACCCCAAATAACAGCCCACATGACACCGCGCCCCTCACCTGGCATGTGGACCATGCGGCATTTGCACTGCTCCAGGATGTAGCGGGTCTCGCATTCGATGCGGCAGGCCGTTATACTGTAGCTGGGGTAGTAGGGTGATTTGAAGGGCGTGTCCTTACAATCCCCCCATGGCGGGGGCAGATACGTCAGCTGAGGGGGAATGAAGAGAAAGTCATCAATACGAGAGGACACACACACCACAATCAATGCCGGGCTGCTCCGCACATGTGACGCCAGCGAAGACCAGGGATTGGCCGGCATGACCGGATTCATCTCACCAATCAGAATCACAATAGTCTATGCGGGGGAGGGGAATATTGGTAATCAATTCTGGCCATTTGCAGGACTAATAAGGCCCAACATGGTGCACCGCCACGGGGAACATGGACCGATGCAAGATAGTGGGGGAGGGGTCTGTTCATGCAGCTTCGAGGGCGACATTGCACATACACCAATCCTCCTTTAAATGACAGATTTGGGGGGATGGGACAGAACAGCGGCGGGTGCGGCGGTGCACCGTGGCACGGCATTCTTGGTGGAGGAATTTATTTTTGTCAGTTGGAGAACGTGGATGTCTTACAGGTGACAGTCAGGGGCTGCGGCAGAGCTCCGCCATGACACCTTCACAGCTCCCACATTTCTCCTCCTTACAAATTTTGTTTTCAATTCAAAACTCAAATTGTGTTGAAGTCCAACGAGGAGCCAATCTTCATCTCCACCTTCTGGAGAGCTGCTGGACCAGTGACATGGAGGCCCCCGGGGAGGTCCGGTGTTTGTTATTGGAGGTGGTCTAGGTGTGAAAGTCGGCACATTTCGGGGATTGATGTGGTTTGTGGTGTATTTTCCTGTTATGAAATCATCATGTGACGGCTCGCTGTGTCTCTTGGAGTCACCTCCGCTAACAGCCGCACTGGACTAAGGCAATGAGATTAAAGGTCTTGCCAGTGCCGGCTGGAGGTAGACA
>NW_017311397.1:5640-6784 GCF_000935625.1 Nanorana parkeri
CATTCTTGGTGGAGGAATTTATTTTTGTCAGTTGGAGAACGTGGATGTCTTACAGGTGACAGTCAGGGGCTGCGGCAGAGCTCCGCCATGACACCTTCACAGCTCCCACATTTCTCCTCCTTACAAATTTTGTTTTCAATTCAAAACTCAAATTGTGTTGAAGTCCAACGAGGAGCCAATCTTCATCTCCACCTTCTGGAGAGCTGCTGGACCAGTGACATGGAGGCCCCCGGGGAGGTCCGGTGTTTGTTATTGGAGGTGGTCTAGGTGTGAAAGTCGGCACATTTCGGGGATTGATGTGGTTTGTGGTGTATTTTCCTGTTATGAAATCATCATGTGACGGCTCGCTGTGTCTCTTGGAGTCACCTCCGCTAACAGCCGCACTGGACTAAGGCAATGAGATTAAAGGTCTTGCCAGTGCCGGCTGGAGGTAGACACCCAGGACAAAGCCAAGGATGGGGGGGGGGGGTCACCATTTCCCTGATGAATACCTGCTGCTGCTGACATGACACAAACGTCTGGAATCCGGGGGCCACGCCAAAGCCCACTTGGTCTATAAGTGGTGGCTCGTCCTGACTGTGGATCTGGACCTTCACTCCGGCCTCCAGAGACGTCTCGTCTGGTCAGGATGGGACATAAAATGGAGAGGAAACAGATTGGCAATGAGCAGCATCAATCTTACCCACAATTCCATCCAGTCTGACCCCAAAACACCAATCAGAGTGACCCCAAAACTACAACTCCAGACATAGCCTCTCCGCAGCAAAGCATAATGGCTGCACGATGGCCATATTTCACTGCCATTCGATGAGCCAGCCAACCCGCAGAGAACTGATCTTAGTAGTAGGTAAGAACAGAGACTGAATCCAAATATCTAGATGAGGCCAACCTACAAGTCTCTTCATATAATAAGAATAAGGAGGAAGAACCCACTTCAAGTCCTACCAAACTTTTCATTTGAGAGAAGGATTGGGTGCGATGGGTTGGGTGTGATGAGTTGGATGTGATGGGTTGGGTGCGATGGGTTGGGTGCGATGGGTTGGGTGCGATGGGTTGGGTGCGATGGGTTGGGTGCGATGGGTTGGATGTGATGGGTTGGGAGAGATGGGTTGGGTGCGATGGGTTGGATGTGATGGGTTGGGTG
>NW_017311398.1:0-720 GCF_000935625.1 Nanorana parkeri
TATGGAGAGGACACAGGAGTGAATCATTAGCACATCCAGGCTAAAGATAGGCAAGCTCGCTGACAGAGTCCAGGATGGAGTGGGTCTGCTGTTGAATCCGCAAAAAGAGGTTTCAGAGTGATGCGAGGGGTTGCACAGAGCAGGTGAGTGCTAAGCGTCACAACAACAACAAGACGCTGAGCAATTCAAAACTCGCAGTTAAATCAAGGATCTGGCTGAAGGAGGAGCAGCGTGACAACGCTGGAATGGGCAACGCTGGATGTTGCACTCGGAGCGTGGCCAGGTAAGTTTATTACACACACAACCGCAACTACCACATGTTTTAACAGAAACATGCATTGTTCACCGCATCTGCTGTTGCAATTCTGACCTTTAAAAATAAATGTCTGTATTACTTGCTGCCACGCCCAGATAGGAATTTAATAGAGTTTACAGTGTTGTAGATTTCTTCAAAGTGGTAATAGTTTCTGCTTAAAGTATTCAAAGATTAAGCTTAACAATAAATATTATTTTAATGAAAGAAAAGAAAAAATGGTACAAGACAATATTTACAGAAAGAATTAGAAAACAGATGATAAGCAACAGTAAAATAAAAGGAATAAAAGTAGAAAATACTTAAGCAAAGTTTTCCTGGTCTTTAGTTCTGAGTCCAAGTAGCTTGCAAAACAATACAAACAACACAATAGAGAAGGACAGATCTTCTTGCCAATTAACCATATT
>NW_017311398.1:4431-5518 GCF_000935625.1 Nanorana parkeri
AAGCCAGAATGCTGCAAACCAGTTAAGTCAGGGAGGAACCCTGACACTATATTAGCATGGAGTTTCATTTACTATAGGGATAAAGACTGCTCACTTAGCAAAGTAAGTGTTTACATTGCAAAGTGAACATCCCCTAAGCCTAATAAAAAGGGGACCTGTGTTCACATTATTCAACCAATAATGTGATTTAAAAAAAATCCTTTTTTTAAAACTACCCCTGGGACCGGGCATTCACTACATCTGCACAGAATTGGAAATTCATAGTGAACACAGGTTCAGCTTATTTACCACCAGTGAGGGCTTGTAATCACATGGTTCTGTGCGATTAACGCATGCTACCGTGCAACACACC
Organism: Nanorana parkeri; assembly: GCF_000935625.1. Lineage (NCBI taxonomy): Eukaryota > Metazoa > Chordata > Amphibia > Anura > Dicroglossidae > Nanorana > Nanorana parkeri. The sequence continues at coordinate 4,784 of NW_017311398.1, forward strand.
TGCCGTGTGTTAACACTGTGGAAGGTGCATTGTGCTGCCATTCATTAATGTGAACATTTACATTGCTAAAGTTAGCCATACACCTGTGGAATTTTGTATAAACACTCATATGAAAAAGTATCCTTCGTCAGGACATTCGATGGTACCATCATGAACTCCACAAATTACGTATAATGATATTTCACTTGATTGCCATGCCAATGTGTGAAATTCTAATGTTGAATTTCAGGCTGTACGGTGATGTAATGTCAAGCGAAGTACTGTTCATTTTCAAAGCACATGCACGTTACAATCATTCTGATTTTTTTTCAGGCTGGGAAACGCATTCACTTTAAAAACATTTGTTTAAGAAAACATTTCCATCCTTCTTCACTTTTTCGGTTTACTATGTTCGAAAACGATTGTTGGCTTGTACCCGTAACTCTTAAAAAAATCAAATGAACATTCCAAAAACTAACATTTTCAAACAAAATTCTACAGGTGTATATCCGACTTCAGTCAACAGCCTCTACTCAGTAAGGCTGGCCATACACTGCTTACATTTTCAAAATAACTTTCGAACGAAAGATCTTTTTTCCACTTTCTATAAGTTGATGGGGTCAAATCGATAATCAATTTTGACCATAGTGAGTAAAAAACTAGACATATCTGGTATGCTGACATATATATCTTCTATGCTGCATTGTGCCGCTGCATTATACAATACAGAGTACCATGCAGAATACAATACAATGC
>NW_017311398.1:6094-6783 GCF_000935625.1 Nanorana parkeri
TTAATCGAACTTAATAATCGGCTAACTAATCGATTTTCAAATACCAGCAGGCTCTTGTGAACTCAGGCACGTATATTAACCTTCCAGTGATAAATCTGCCTCATTATATCTAAGAACTCCAAAGGAACACATTTAGGAGGTGGTGGGATTTCTGTGTTCATTGTAAGTTCTCAATGCAATCTATTGACAGTTATGTGTCTGTTTTCTGAAGCTTGGAAGAATGCCGATATTGATAGTAGCTGATTTCTTGAACCACACAAAGAATGTCTTACACTGATTTACTAAAAGAAAATTTGATACACACAAGTATGTTGCCAACTTATCCCTTTAATAATTGCCTATGGTAAATTAGATTTTAGTTAGTGTCTTACCTGTGTTTAGTCATCCACGTAACTTGTGTAGCTCAGATGTATCAGTAAATAAAAGGATGGAAGGGTTTGGTGGTGATCAGCAACACTGAGATAAAATAAAGGACCAAAAAAAAGATGAAAACAACTATTTTAGAGAAAATATACCATATTACTATAAAAATATCATTGTTTATGATACACAGTGCTTTAACAAATGAAATGCCATCCAGTTAAAGAGAGAGTTATGACCCCTTTTAGCTTTTCTGCCATCTCTGTCCCATTGGGTAGATTCCCTTCACTCTCTGTCTGATAGTCACAACAGGAAATCCCCCAAAGTGA
>NW_017311399.1:0-6782 GCF_000935625.1 Nanorana parkeri
CGTGAGGTCGATAGGTCCACAGTGCCGACAGAACACCGGCGCTATAGAGGAGACATCGGCTTATGCCACTCTGATGCCGCCTCGTTTCCTCTAACGCTGGCTTCATGGCACCGCTGATTCTCTCACGCCTCTCTCGCGGCTCTTCAAGTTCCCCCTAATGCCACCACCGGCCCTGGGAATGGTCACAACTAGGTCTGATTTTCGAGGTAGGTCTTATATTTTAGCAATTCACAAAAATAGTACTAGGTCTTATTTTCGGGGTAGGTTTTATTTTCGGGGAAACAGGGTATTTTTAGCCTCATAACTCATATCTGGAAAGATTTCTGAGGTTTTGAAGATTGCTAGTACCAAAATCCTACTTGACTTAGCAGAAAATTGTGAGTGTATGTTTGTACTAACACTAGAAGTAATTTTGCCTGGTTTAGCTAACCTGTAACTGCTAATTAGAGCAGCGTGGGTGGTCTGTGAAGCCTGTAAGCTAGTCTACTTGAGTGCAAAGTGTACTGACTGAAAATGTCAGGGGCAAGGTTCCTCCCAAGCCCAATTTGTGGGTGGTGGCAGCTTAGATATTAGTGTGTGTGTGCTTGTATCTACTGCTTCTACCTTGTGCCTGCAGATTTGGGGGAACCTTGGAGGATCACAACGGTGATGTGCCAGTATGCTGGTCGATTTATGAGTACGCATGATAGACGGCAAATATCCCCTAGTCCATAATCCGTGACCCATAAAAGGTGAAATAGATCCAAGCGTGACAACCCAATGTCTTGAGAGTGCAATGTATTTAATAATTCAGTCAGTAATAGTAATGCAATAAGGTGAAACACTTTTAAGGTTCAACTATAATACATCTTTAAGTTTCAATCGACTGTAATAGATTTTTTGTGAGTAAAACATTAATAATCAGTTTTGTGTAAAAATATTAAATGAGTACTTAGAGCTGGTATGGGACACTGAAGATGTTGACTCCATAGATCAAGAGCTGGGCAATCAATGTAACCGCTGATTGCTCAGCTTGCGTTCTCCCGGCAGAGAGCAGTGACAGTCAGTCACCCCTCCCTGCAATAATTCCCCCCTCCACTCTCTATTTCTCCAGCACTCACTGGAGGGACAGACAGAGAAGGGGCAGGAACAGCTAGCTCTGGCTCTAAAGAGGCAGAGCCAGCTGTCAATCAGGCAGTTGGGTGGATCCCAATAATATTGTCGAGATCCTCCCAGGCTCTATTTTTTTTATTTTTTTATTTCTCATCTGTATTTGAGCTCATATTGCATTTCTACTCCAAGGCACAGGGCACTAGTTGCCACAGACGTTTTGTTGGCACCAGGGTAGGCATGGCCATCAAAATGTAAGATATACACTTTCAGAAAGGTTTAAATACTACACTGTATTAAAACACTTGTAAAAGACTTTGCCTATGATGGCAGCCATGGATGGTAGATTTGTCTGTAGCAAGTAGCCAATATTTCAGCTCTTACTTTAGATAACTAATAAGTAATTTTTATGTGATATAGACTTGGAGAGTCAAGTTTTTTTGAATTTCCTGGTTTTGTTTCTTGTCTTTTAACCTGCCTGGCCACTACCGGTCATATGTGTGTACATCCAGCTGCAGAACTGGGTACATTGAGGATGCAAAAAGCAGTTATAAGACATGCTGCAATTGATGTAGCACTGATCCGTGATTTCTTTTTCTGATGTATGATGACTTGAGGTGAACCACTCTTAACCCAAGATATGGAATGAGATGATGGAAGCCATGTGTTTATAGGCATTCTGCATACACGCTTGATGATTCCAATTTACACATTGGTAAGGAGTGATGGTGCTACTTTGGAACTGGTGTCACATTAACAAAGATGAATTTGTAATGAACAGGGTGTCACATGGCAATAAGCAAGAGCAGGAAGCTTTGGTATATTTTACCATGGTAACATACTGTATAGCTTAAAACAACCAGCATTATACAGCACTAATGTTGGCCACATATAACCAGATTTTTGTCATGTCATGCAGTGGCAGAATGATGTATGACCAACACATATAAAATATGACACCAATATAAAATAAGAGATAAGTCTTAGATTTGGTAGAAAGGTATTTCTGATGGCATCACTCATAAGCCAAATAAAAGATAGTTTTCCATGCTTTATCATCTGCTATGATCATTTACATCGCATATAATAGTATGTCTCATATAAGAGAGAAAATCTTTCTATATATGGCAATCTTTAGGTTTTTAAAAGAGAAGTTATTGTGTCTGGAAGGTCCACAAGTGATTCTATCGCCTGCATTTGACATATATTTTTCTAGACAAAACAAAATAACATTGAGCAGAAAGGAAACCAGTAATTTCTCCCTCTTTAAAGAAAACAGTTTAATATTCTGGAAAATATTTTAGGCTCCTGTACTCAGAATTCAGGATGTCTGATCATCTTACAGCAGAATGTATAGTGAACACCGTATAAATCTACATTTATTGCCTAGCTTTACATAGCCATCCATGGACCATCTTATTCACTCAACAGCAAATCATTATCATCCATTTGTATAACTGCAAAGCAGCTTGCACAGTGTTTGCATTTATTTACTTTGTAATATTTCTTAAAGTTGACTTATTTGAAATTATATTTACTACTAAATATTGTACAGGTTTAGTAGTAATTTAGGTCTTAGGACAGTGTCAAAAGTCATTTTAATAATAGGATCCGTACCTGCTTGATATGCTATGTTATGGAATGAGGCTTTGGCACTACTTAGATATGATCTTTTAGGGTCAAATGCATGTATGTATTTTTATACACCCTTTGGCTGTCAGCCCTAACTGCATATTTATTGTATTAAATAAAGAATATAGCTACTACAGGGGAAATAAACTGATTGCTAAAAACTGCCTTTGGCTGGATTTCAAAGTATCATACTAGGATTTAATGTCATTTGTATAAAATTACATACAGCATTACATAAGTGAAATTCTATATAAGTAACTAGTTCATTGCTGGTCAGGGCAGTTGTGTTTTGTTTATTACCATAACTTACTGATCTAAAGAGGGACCATGAAATCATAAATGAACTTTTTGTTTAAAATGTTAGTAAAAACGAAATGTAATTAAATCATTTACGAGCTCAAGTGTATCACTAAAATAAACAGCCATATGACATCACCCTAAAAAAAAGTTTACTTATAAACTAATTTAAACTAAATTTCCACAGCTGTGTTGTTCTTATATTCTTTGCCTTGATTGCTGTGAAGAATTACATTTAGGCCCCATTCACATTTGCGACTGGGGCCAACTGAGGCAGTCTCCTGACATGGCATCACTATGTCACCCTGATAAGGAGACCCTTCACGGTCTCAAAACGTGACACATATTCAATAAAGAAATACAGAAATTGACACTTTGAACCATGTGAGGGCTGGTAATCTTCTATCCAATACTTGGAGATTACATGGCATCATCCGTGTTATCACCACAAGCGCCACAATTGTGTGAGGTTATAACGCCGTATGGAGTGCAGGTAATCTACTACAACACTAAATGCATCCAACCAGAGGCATAGCAAGGCACCCGGGGGAAGTCTTTCATTAGCGCCCCCAAACCCCCCCCCTCCCACAAAAAAAACCATAGTTCAATTGTGATACACAAGATCCATGCTGTCGAAGGATGGAGGGCCACAGACCGATACAATGGGGGGTCCAGTAACCTGCAATGTCTGCGATTATTAGGGCCACTTAGGCCCCATTCACACGTAGCGATTTATCGCACGATTTCAGCCGCGATATCGCACATTTTTGCCGCGTGATATCGCGAGAAATCGCCGGCTAATGATATTCAATGGAGCTGTCTTAGCTCCATGTCACGCGTCGCTCGTCGCGGTCACAAGTCGCTTCTGCAGGACCCTTTTTTCGGCGGATTTTGCTTTTTTCTAATGGAGCCCGATGGAGAAGGTTGTGCTACCGTCGCTGGATCGTCGCTGGAACGTCGCCCCGAAAGTCGCGCTATGCCGGCCGCTGCAAAAGGTATGTCGCTACGTGTGAATGGGGCCTAAAGTGGTGAAATGCTAGGGCGCTGTTACAGCTGCAATTGCTGTGATCCTGGTAGTCCTGCACTGTATAGAGGACTACAATTCTAATCAATACATTATACAGCAATGCAGAATAATACCACCGGCTATAGAGGACTACAAATCTCAGCAAAACATTACACAACAATGCAGAATTCCATCATCTATAGAGGACTACAAATCCAGCAATACATTATGCACCAATGCAGAACACTATAATCTATAAAGGACTTATCCTGGGTCCTGTACCCTTGTCCAAGGTGCCAGGGAGCTCTGGGCAAGTTCCTGGGCACACTGGTAGCAAAACAGCCAACACCTGCTCTTCATTGATGGGCTGCTCCTAGATATTTATGAAAATGTCCCCACATCCCCCAGGAAAAATTGCCCTTTTTCCACCCTTCCACCCTGGATCTGCCACTGACCTTCAATCCCAGTTATGGGGTACAGAGTTCACCTAACTTCTCACCTCAGCAAAGAGGTACAGAACTCACCTGATCTCCCATGCCAGCTATGGCGTACATACCTCACCTGACTTCTCATCTCAGTTATGGGGTGCAGACCTCACCTGACCACCCATCCCAGCTATAGAGTACAGACCTCACCTGAACACACATCCCGGCGGCCTAACTTTACTGAGCCCAGTGCAGACACTGCTTTCCCACCATGAGAGTTCAGTGTGACTGGCCTGGCAGAGTGGCGGAGGGAGCTGCAGCTAGTGGTGCCCCTTCAGACTGGTGCCCAGGGCCGGATTTGTTATCTCTACTGCCCCAAGGCCAGTTTCCTCTGTGTACCCCCTCCAGCCAATGGAGAATGGCAACTAGATGGCCAGAGCAGCAGGATTAGTCTTAATTATTTTTCTTTATTTTTTTATCACTTTTTATTTTTTTAATTTTTATTTATTTTTTTACTTTTGACATTTTTTTAAATCTTATTATTATTTACTATTTTTTTTATAACTGTTTTATTTTACTATTTTTTACTTTTTTATTTTTTATAATTTGTTTTCCTATTTGTTACTTTTTTATTTTGTAATCTTGTTATTTTTTACTTTTTATCACCTTTTTATGTTTCATTTTAATTATTATTTTTTACTTATTTTTTTCATAATTGTAATTTATTTTAGCATTTTTTATCAATTTTTTTAAATTTAATTCTTTATGTTTTTCACTTAACTTTATTGCTAGCACACCGGAGCTAACAAGCCCCTTTGTGAAAGCATTTGGATGTGACAGGTTCTCTTTATTAAACTTGTCACCTCCAATGCAGGAATTTTAGCACAGCACTGTGCTGGAACTCCTGTGACACCTGAGGGGAAGGCTGCGAGTGCAGCTCTCCCCTCACTGTTTAAACGGAGCTCCCCGCTCTACATTGTGAGAGAGGATCTCTGTCCGGCGGCATCAGGGGAGGGGAGCGCTGATAGAGGAGAGAGTTGACTCACTGCTCACTCACAACTTCACATCCGTGGAGGTGGGGGAGGAGTGGCGCCCAACGCCCGGGAATTTCATCTTCTGAGTAATAAAAATCCCTTCCGCCCCTCTGCTCCCTGGAAATTCGGCCCTGCTGCGCCCCTTTTGTACCGGCGTCTGGGGTAAGTGCCCCCCCTGCCCCCAGGGGCATAGCGTGGGGGGGCAAACTATGCCACTGCATCCAATGGGAGACTAGAGCCGAATTACAGCTCCAGTCCCCACAGCTGAATATAAACAAATATGCAGAATATAGCAGGTGATGCCATTGACCATTTTTGCACAATGATGTCACTTGGTATACCCACTTCTTTGTTTACATTTATCTAAGAGTGGGTGTGTCCTGATGGGGAACTTTGACAGGCTAATTCCCCATCAGGTCCTTCTCCCTTGTGATTCACAGCAGGCTCAGGCTGGATTCCATAGCAAAGTACAGGCTGTTTAAATACAAATATAACCCAAGCAGAATAGCCGAGCCGAATGCCGGCCACTATGTAAATAGGGGCAAACGGCAGCGAGTGAGCTGCTGGAGCTTAGGCTCAACCGATCCAGATGTTGGATCAGCTGAGTCGAAGTCCTTCTGCACTTCATCTCAGCAGAACATGCAGAGCATGTTCGGCTGACCGAAGTGCAGCTGAAGGCAGCCGATGTACAGCTGATTTCAGCCAATGTACGGCTGCAATCAGCCGTACTGAGCCGTAGTGAATAGCTGAACGTTGTTCGGCTCGCTTCACTACGGCTCGGTTATTTACTGAGCTGCCTTCGGCAGCTTTGTGAACAACCCCCAAATTGTTGTGGCAGCATACATATCTTCAGAGCTATCTAAAACTTCAGTATATCTGTAGGTCACACTCTAACCTCACACGCTAACCTTTTTCAGATTTTAGTGTAAAATATATATCAAAAGGTTCTAAAGTAAGCAAAAGTAATTCAATTCACTAGGCCAGTGATGTTTTAGCTAGAGGTGATTATATTAGTACATTATTGCAACAACACAGTCGAACTGCCCGTCCTACTTTTTATATTTGCCCTGACATATACAGTATATTTGCGGGACAAGCTTTCAGGACTGGCTCCCTTCTCCTTCTAAGGTCCAAGCAGTAATGATACACAAAGGTTAAGCAAAACGTTCAGAAGAAATCTCTAAGACAGCAATCTCTGGAAAAAAAAAAATTATTTAAAAATTCAATACCATAAAAAAATAAAAAACATAGATGATTACCGCAAACCTGTGGGACGTTATTTCTCAAAACCCGACCACT
>NW_017311400.1:0-4764 GCF_000935625.1 Nanorana parkeri
GACAGATAGAGCTTTCTTTGGGTGGTATTTAAACACCACTGCGGGTTTTTTTATTTTTTACTATAATTAGGAAAAATTACAGATTTTTTTTTTATTTTTTTACATTATGTTAGGAAACACTTATTATTACCCAGTTTTTTGGTAAAATATAAAAGATCGGGTCACGTCGGGTAAATAGACACCAAACATGTCAAGCTTTAATATTGTGCGCACCCACGAAATTGCAGAAAACTACCATACCCCAAATTGGCCATAGGCGACGCTTTATAAATCAGTTTAGTGTTATCAGTGATTGATGGCCCTAGACTTATTGCTCTCACTCCGACGTTCGCGGCGATATGTAACATGTGCGGCGTTATGGGTGCAATCGTCTGTTTTGAACGTATGTGCCCCCGACGCATGTTTGCATGTGTGTATGTATGGGTGGGGACTTTAAACATTTTTTAGTTTTTTTTATTCTTTTTTATGTGTAACTTTTTTTTTACTTTTTTTACTTTTTTTGGGGGGGGGGAGGGGGGGAACTTACATTTTTTTTTACTTTTTTTTTTCTTCACTAAACTTTATTGCTATCACATACGGGGGCTAATAAAACCCTATGTGATAGCAAAATATGTGACAGGTCCTCTTTATGGAGACATCAGGGGTCTCCAAGACCCCTAATGTCACCTAGGACCCCCCAAAAGAAGCTGATGAAGCCGAGATCTGCTCCATCAGCTTCTTAGCAGCTTCTGAAGCTGGAGAGTGACACAAGAATGCGGAAGTGATGTATTATACAACACTTCCACATTCTTGCAGAGGAGAGGGGACATCTCCCGCTTGCACGTGCCGAGCGGCCGGCCGTTTTTTTAACCGCCCTGAGGCGGTTAAGGAGATTAAGGGGGGATATGATTTTCATGTACAAGATATTCAATGGTGACAGCAACATTGGCAACAAACTGTTTGAGATTAACTCAATTACAAAGACCAGAGGCCACCACCTAAAGTTGGTGGAGAAAAAATTCCAGCACAAGGGGCGAAGAGGGTTCTTTACAGTAAGAGCGGTTAAGGTCTGGAACTCGCTGCCATCGGCCGTCATCTCAGCCAAGAGTGTAGATTTGTTCAAGAAACTTTTGGACAATTTCTTAAGGGACCGTAATATCCAGGGATACCAGTACCCCTAAGCATGAGATGATGCGTGGACCTATATGGGTTGGACTTGATGGACGTATGTCTTTATTCAACCCCAAATACTATGTAACTATGCAACTATGTAACATTCGGCTAAATCCTTCGGCTCTTTAGTGAATAAAGCCATCGATCACCAGGACAGCACTCACATGTTAATAAACACAGCCATGTAACACAGAATAGTTTTAAGTAGGGCTGCAGAAATTAACAATTAATTCCTCGATTAACCTCTTGCCGTCCGCCCGTAGTAAAAAAACGGACGGACGGCACTGCAGCATCTGCGGGAGTTAAAATTTTTGATCGATTAAAATGCTGTCGATCACTAATGAAAACACTCACCTCTCCGCCTTCTTCCGTGAGTCCCGTCGCTGATCCGGTGACGTCATGGACATCAACGTCACCGGACTCCTCCCCCCTTCCCCAAGTGGCTCCTTTGGCTAACGAAGGGAAGGGGGAGGAGTCCGGTGACATCGATGTCCGTGACGGCTAACGAAGGGTAGGGGAGGAGTCCGGTGACGTCGATGTTCGTGACCCCTCCCCCCCCTTCCCTTCGTTAGCCGATGGAGCCACTTGGGCCGTTGAGTTTGCCCAAGAAACTTTCTGCACGAGTGCCAGCCAAGGCATTGGCCTATACACATACAGTACAGTTCTTAAGTAATAAAATGAACTAGGATCACACTAATCCAGCACGTTATTATTCTGAGTTGCCCCACTCAAGCGGCGGCCATATTGAGTGGGGCACGTGAGAATAATACGTGCTGGATTAGTGTGATCCTAGTTCATTTTATTACTTCATTGCTGTTCTGTATGTGTATAGGCCAATGCAGTTGGATCTGTATGTGCGTTATAATTAATTTAAATTAATCGATTAAAAAACATTTCAAACACGAAAATTTTAATCAGTACCAGTCCCAGTTTTAAATCTGAACTGACCCTCATGACTGGTAAGTGCAGATACTTTGTGGTGTATACATTACGTCAGTAGGGTATGCCATCATTGTTTTACATAACATGAAACAATATCATTAAAAAACATCCTTTAGATGAATGAATTCTGCCTCCCGCACCGGATTATAATGAACATAACACCCGATTCTCTAATATCTCTGCAGGTCAAATTGCTGGTACATTTTTGATTGACATCAGCATTGGTTCCCTAATCCACCATCTCTATTCCGCCTGCAATGTCTTCAAAAATATGGCTGTCTTAAAAGTCAGGGACACATGTATCATGGAACTGAGCAGATGGCTACGTGACCTCACTGGAGCTTATGACTGGGGACACACATCAGTCGCCGTGGCTGAGCTGGAAGGAACGAAGTGAGTTGTCTCTTGATGGCTGCACACTTTTTGGCTTTACTCTTCAGCTCTGGCCTTATTATGCTTTCAAAATGTAGGTTGAAGAGTAATGTGTCCTTAAAAGCAATGTCAGGAGGCTTTAAATATTTTAATAGTTAGAGCTCGCGGTATACTGAGACCGCCGCAGCCGGGACGGATCCCGACACTACTGTCGAAATCCACTCAGCTGCGTGATTGACAGCTGGCTCTGCCTATCTAGAGGCAGAGCCAGCTGTACCCGCCCCCTCCCCCATCCGTTCCGCCAGTCAGCGCTGGAGGATCGGACAGGGGAGGGGGAATGCCTGCAGGGAGCCCTGAGTGACAGTCACGGCTCTCTGTAGGGACAGGATCGAGAAGTGAGCGAGCGACGGTATGTGTTTGCTCACTTTCCGATCTATTGAGCCGACGTGTGACAGTTTCATTGTCACACGTCGGCTCGAACTATTAGGTTGAGTTAAAATGACTCCCCTCATAATTCTCCTTTAGTATATCATTTTTTAACATTTAATTTAGGTAACTATGAAATATCGCATACGGATACATGATATTTGCATTGCTAGCCAGCAGATGGAGCTCTCAGCTCATTTCCACATTTTCTATATCTGCTTTGTTGGGGGAAAAAAAAGAAGCTTGCTGACTACAGAGCTCAATAGCTCAAGCAGTCATTTCCATTCAGGACTGATTAAGTCAGAGCAGCGACATCTTGCAATTCACTTCTAGTTTTTCTGTCTGTAAGGTGGAATATAACCTGTAGACATTGTAGATAAATGTAATGCTAAACCAAAGTATGCCCATCACTTGCAGCTTGCTGGAAGCTCTCCCCGTAATGCCCGTTTATTGTTCTTTTTCAGGGACCAACTTCAGAAGAAAGATATGCAACTAAAGTCGTCCATCAAGCAGATCTTGAAATGTGATTTTGAACAGGAAAACATAACCTCCCCGGTGGCGTTACCGCTCGCTGATTGCATTGTCAGCGCATGGATGCTGGATGTTATCAGTAAAAAAGAAGATGAATACATGAGAAATCTGGAAAAGATGATAAAGCTGCTGAGACCCGGAGGCAAGCTGATACTTATTGGGTCATTAGATCAGACCTACTTTTTTGTTGCGGGGGAACGGTTCCATTGTTTTAAATACGATGAGAACTTTGTGAAGAATGCCCTCGGTAAGCTGGGGTTTGTCATTGATTACTGCGCAGTGCAGAGTAGAAGCAATGTGAGCGATCTCGTAGATTATCGCGCTTTTATCTTCATCGTAGCTTGCAAGGGGGAGTAGGTGATTGCAGCTGAGAGATTTAAAGGAGAACTCCACTAACTTAAAAAAATTAGCCCTGCTGTATGGGTTAAGGCCTTGTTTTGACTAGGGGGGCTCAAATAAAGCAGATATATTCACCTGATCCTCGCAGCCTCTAGTAATAAAAAAATATATCCACGCTCTATATACCTACCCTCAAATGTTGCCCAAAAACCCACAAACCCCAGGAAGGGTTTGGAGGAGAAAGCGTGGCCCATCAGCGATCGTGCAGGAAGAGGAGGCAGACAGGTAAGGAGTGTGACCAGCCCACCTGAGGGTGACCCTGTAGAGCCCACCATAGAGAGTCTATGGTGGGCTCTGCAGGGTCACCCTCAGGTGGGCTGCGTGGGATCTCATGTGGGCTCTGCAAGGGGCATAACTAGAAGTCACGGGTCCCCATACAAACTTTTGCTATGGGGCCCTGTGATTTCTAGTTACGCCCCTGCAAGACACATTCCATAGTAGGAATGGTGGGGAAGAGTGATGAGTGCTGAACCGCCCCAGGACCGAGAATCAGGTGAATAGATCTGCTTTATCTGAAGCCCGCCTAGACAAAACGAGCACTTAACTCTTGCAGTACGCGGGTAGCCCCCATTGCAAGAGAACATTTTGCAATCTGAGTGTGAACTGCAGAAAACAAGTGGAATCAATTAGGCCTCATTCACACGAGAAACGGCCGGCACGTACAGCTCCCGGGAAGGACAGGTGCTGCGTGTGATCAGTATGCAGCCCCTGTCCTTCTCTATGGGAGTACAGAGCTATACCCCTAACCCCCACCCCCCGACGCTCACCCGCCTTGCACGCCCGTGCGGGTGTCCGTACTCGTACGCTGACAGTGGATCCTGTCTGCGTCCGAGCCGGGACACCCGCACCCGTATGGACCTGCACTTGGGGTGAGTGTAGGGCGGTGTATGGCCGCGTACTCCCATAGAGAAGGACAGGGGCTGCGTACTAATCACACGCAGC
>NW_017311400.1:5788-6770 GCF_000935625.1 Nanorana parkeri
CACCACCAGGACCGGATTTACCCTCCCTGCCGCCCCAAGGCCGGGTTTGGCAATGAAAACACCCCACCCCTCAGAATGCCTTTTTTTAACTTTTTTATCACTTTTTAATCTTTTTATTTATTTTTTTACTTTTTAAATTTTTATTTATCTTGTCATCTTTTACTTTTTTTATAATTTGCTATCTTATTATTTTTTATTTATAATTATTTTCTTATTTTTGTATATTTTTCTTACTGTTTTTTACTTTATTTTTTAAAATAATTATTATTACTTTTAATTTTTTACTTATTTGTATTTATGTCATCATTTTTCCACCTTACTTTATTGCTATCACACAGGAGCTAACAAGTCACTATGTGATAGCATTTTGAACGGCAGTCTAATTACAAGTGTTCTCGGTGACATCGCCGAGAACACTTGTAAAGAAACAAGCGATTTCTCATATTCTACATTTAGCCAGGCTTGTGCAAAGCAGAGCTAAATGTAGAAAATAAATTACCGCCCGGCGCCTGCAACTCCATGTTCCGGGCGTCGGGTGACTTCAAACCTGTGCCGCCCCTCTGTTCACTGCCGCCCCAAGGCCGGGCCTCGGTGGCTTTGCCGGGAATCCGGCCCTGGTCACCACATATTATTATCACCAGCTGGTATATATATTAGCAGGGTCAGCTCCCTACCATCTCAATCTTCACTCATCTTCTAATGTTAGAGGCACGAAACATGCTGGGACAATGCATTACATGTATGTTTTTTTAATATAAGCTTCTAAAGCAATGTAATGTAACACGTAGACTCCATTTGTCACCATTGGGTGCCTCTGCTGTCTTAATCCCATGTCGCCTTGGGGCTTCATTCTCCTCCTGTCTAATGTCAATGGGTGCGTTAGGTTAATGTTTGTTACCTCGTGTGTACATCGTTACGATGTAAACATCGTGTGTACATCATTACATGTAAACATCGTGTGTACATCGTTACATGTAAACAT
>NW_017311401.1:0-464 GCF_000935625.1 Nanorana parkeri
ACTCAGAAAAAATACCTTGTTATACACCAGAGAATTCACACTGATAAGCGTCCTTATTCATGTTCAGAGTGCGGGAAATCTTTCACTCAGAAAAAATACCTTGTTATACACCAGAGAATTCACACGGGTGAGCGTTCTTATTCATGTTCAGAGTGCGGGAAATCTTTCACTGAGAAAGGAGACCTTGTTAAACACCAGAGAATTCACACTGATAAGCGTCCTTATTCATGTTCAGAGTGCGGGAAATCTTTCACTGAGAAAAGATACCTTGTTATACACCAGAGAATTCACACTAGTGAGCGTCCTTATTCATGTTCAGAGTGCGGGAAATCTTTCACTCAGAAAAGATACCTTGTTATACACCAGAGAATTCACACACATGAGCGTTCTTATTCACGTTGAGACTACAGCAAATCTTTCACAGAGAAACATACTGCGGAGCGTCCTCACTGAGTGCGGGAAAA
>NW_017311401.1:4795-6748 GCF_000935625.1 Nanorana parkeri
GATGGTGAGGGATGAGTTTTGCATATTGTCTGGAAGGGGGGAAGAGTGTTTCCTGAGAATGTACTACAGATATTGTGGAAAGAGGTAGAACACAGGGGTGCAGAGAAGGTTTAGTAATGTGCACACTGCCAAGAGAGCAATGGGGGGAATTTATAAAAAAAAATAGATCTGAGAGAACTGGAGTGGTTGCCAATGGCAATCAATCAGTGTGTATGTTTCATTTTCAAAGCGTAAAGGAGAACTATGAGGGGGTGCTTTCACTCACCTCATAGTTCTAGCCGACCTGTGACAATGAGACTGTCACAGGTCGGCTCAGTAGATCGGGAGGTGAGCGAACACATACCGACGTTCGCTCACCTCTCGATCCTGTCACAGCTCTCTGCCGTGACAGGGGAGGGGCTGGATTCCCCCCCCTCCCCGCTCCGATCCACCAGCGCTGACTGGCGTATCAGAGAGGGCGGGTACAGCTGGCTCTGCCTCTAGATAGCTGTCACTCACGCAGCTGGGCGGATCCAGACATAATTGTCGGGATCCGCTTCAGCTGCGGCGTCTTAGTATATAGGGAGCTGTAGCTAGCGGTATAGTGAGCCTAGGGTGACGGGAGGACGCTAGTTTGTGTCCTCCCGTTACCCTAAGGAGAACTATGGGGAAAAGCCCTGACCTTATAGTTCTCCTTTAATAAAATAAACTGAAAAGAAAAAGCTGATGAGGTAATAATGTGTGTTCTGGAGACTTTTGATCATTGCAGTATAAAGCTCCGGAATGGACTGGATCTGATGAAATAATTCATTCCCGGTAGGGTTGCCACCTGTCCAGGATTCACCCGGACAGTTCGGGTTTTGAATGCTGTGTTCGGGTTTCATGCCATCAGAAACCCGGACACAAGATGTCAGGCAGACAGGGACAACCAAAATTAAGATAGGGGCTACTGGCCCCCCACTGAAAACAGTCTCAACTGTGATATTTACATATGAATGGGCGGCGCTATGTACATATGAATAAGCTACGACTTATGCTCCCCAAAAAATGTCTGCGCGTCGCTAGAGTGTTCGGGTTTCGCTAGAAGAAAAGGTGGCAACCCTAATTCCCGGTGATAGGATTCTCCAGAAGTGAAAGTTACAATCTGTGGTATAAATCTGTGCTGTGAGCGGCTGGTCATGGCTGATCACTCTGATCTGGGCTCTACTCTATGTACTGATCACTTACAGGAAATGTGGCAGAATCTCCGGTGAGAAGAGGAAGTTTCTCTGTTGATGAAGATAGATGATCCATGGAATAGAGTCACCATACAAGAAGGAATTACAGTCATGTCTAATGTGTACATTTACTAGGAAGGGGCGTGACCGATATGAAATAAATGAGTCCGCTGTATATACAGGAAATCGTGTTAAAGCATTGTAAAAATGTCACATATTTATACAATAAATCTGTGTACATTATAATTTGCTTTTCATTCTTTAGTTTTGACTCCTCTAAACCTCGATAAAGTCACAATGCAGTCGGGAATACTCATTAATTTGCCAATATAACAGCCCATAGCACCCACATATACAGTGTCCCCCCCCCCCATGCCAATATAACAGTCCATAGCACCCACATATACAGTGCCCCCCCCATTTACAATGTACAGAGATTACCAGGAGCGGATTGGTTGTCTCTCAGTATTGGAGATAAACTTCATTGGAGGCCGCAGAGCTCACACTGTCCAGGAGGCAGTGATCTCCTCTCTTCCACTGAATGGAAGACAGGAAGTGGTGTCACACACAGGCAGAAAGTGACATTGGGAGGAAGTAAACTGAACCTGCTATTCCTCCATCACTTCTGTCACTAATGTAAAACAAGATGGAGACTTCAGTAACTGACAGAAGGAGCTGAGGGAAGACCCACAGCCAATCAGAGTCCACGCTTCACACCTCCACTGTCATTGGCTGCACTCCCTCCACAGGAACCAAT
>NW_017311401.1:7588-7788 GCF_000935625.1 Nanorana parkeri
CACAGTCACACACTATTATTATGCATGTATATAGCTCTGACATAACGGAGACTAAGGTATTTATATTCAACACACGGCGGTAATCTCACTTGGAACCCTCACACAGGAAGTGATGTAATGTACAGAGATAAGTGGTGAAAAAGAGGAAGTTCTGGGCAGGAGGAGAGTTGGGAGGAAGTAGAGAGGAGACATTGCTGGAA
>NW_017311402.1:0-6746 GCF_000935625.1 Nanorana parkeri
AATGAAAAAAAGGCCTCAGTCATGAAGGGGTTAAAGTGGCGTGAGAGGCTGTGTTATTAAATCCCTTTTTAATATTATTCACATGTTCCTCTAACCTTTTTTTGAGCATTCTGGTCGTCCTGCTGACGTACTGTAACCCACAGGGACAACTTAGTAATTAGGTAACAAATTTACTGTTGCAAGAAATACATTTTTTTATATCATATTCTCTATTAGTTATATTCGACTTGAATGAGGTAATCTTTTTTCTCGCCGAAATCGTTCTGCAGCAGACGCAATTACGGCAGGGGTAGAATCCTACGCCATTGAATAACGGAATTTTCTGTTTAGGTGGATCAAGGACATTAGCAGCAACTTTAGTTCTTAAATTTGGTGCTTTCCGGTATATCATTTTCGGTTTGTTTGGTAACATCGGTCCTAAGGTCTTATCTCTTTTAACCACTTCAAGACCAGGTGTTTAGACCCCCTTCCTGGCCCGGCCATGTTTCAGTATTCAGCGCTGCGATAATTTGACTGACGTTTATTCCGTCATACAACGCTGTACTGAGATGAATTTTATACCATTTTTTGGGGACAGATAGGGCTTTCTTTTGGGGGTATTTAATCACCACTGGGGGGGTTATTTTTTATTATAATTAGGAACAATTACTGAAAATTTTGAAAAAAAAACGTTTTTTTTAACATTATGTTAGGAAACATTTATTATTACCCAGTTTTTTGGTCAAATATAAAAGTCGGGGTCACGTCGGTTAAATAGACACCAAACATGTCAAGCTTTAAAATTGTGCGCACCCGCGACATCAGAAAACGACCGCAACCAAAATTAGCCATAGGCGACGCTTTAAACGTTTTTACCGCTCATCAGTTTAGTGTTATCAGTGATTGATGGGCCGAGAATTATTACTCTCACTGCGACATTCGCGGCGATATGTAACATGTGCGGCGTAATGGGCGCAATCGTCTTTTTTGCACGTATGCGCCCCCGACGCATGTTTGCATGTGTGTATGTATGGGTGGGGACTTTAAAAAAAAAAATGTATTCTTTATTATGTGTAACTTAAAATTTTTACGACCGCAACCAAAATTAGCCATAGGCGACGCTTTAAACGTTTTCACCACTCATCAGTTTAGTGTTATCAGTGATTGATGGCCGTAGACTTATTGCTCTCACTGCGACGTTCGCGGCGATATGTAACGTGCGGCGTAATGGGCGCAATCTTCTTTTTTGCACGTATATGCGCCCCCGACGCATGTATGCATGCGTGTATGTATGGGTGGGGACTTTAAAAAAAAGGGAGGGGGGGGCGCACCGATCGTCGCTAAATACAAGCGATCGCATGTATATTAATGGGCATCGCTGCCCGTTTTTAAATTGCGGCCATTTCCCGCTCGTGCGCGCACGGCGGCGCGCGCAAGGGGGCATGTCTGAGCGGATGTCTAAAGACGCCCGCTCAGATCTAGAGGGCTCCTGGCCGGCCGTTTTTTTACTACGGCCAGCCCGGAGGTAGTTAAGAATGTGCCAATGTTTCTTAAAAATTTGTTCAAGTTGTTTGTACTGAACAGAATAATCCGTAATGAATTCAACTCCGGGGGTCTCCGGAGGTTTTAATAATTCCCACCTATCTTTCTTCAAAGTTGTATCTTGAATTACTTTTAATTTGTCCTCCATATAACCTTTCTCCTTGAACCTTTCTGTTAGTACATCGGACTGTTTTATGAAGTCTGCATCATTAGTGCAGTTCCTTCTAATTCTGGTATATTGTCCTTTGGGGATCCCTTTGATCCAGACTGGATGATGGCAGCTGTATACAGGGATATACCCATTCCTATCGGTAGGTTTAAAATATGTACTTGTTTCCAATAAATTACCGTTTATCTTAATATCCAGGTCCAAGAACTGGATATTTCGATCACTTATAGTACTTGTAAACGTAAGATTATAATTATGGGTGTTTAATTCTTCAATGAATGATTGTAAGGAATGGATATCTCCCTCCCATATTACTATGATGTCATCAATATATCTTTTCTAGAGTTTGATGCTCCTAATTTCTTTTTTGAAAATTGTCTCCTCCTCCCATTTAGCCATGTACAGATTTGCTAGGCTTGGTGCAAATTTTGCTCCCATGGCAACCCCTTTCTTCTGGAGGTAGTAATGGTTCTTGTTCCAGAAGAAGTTTTTTAACATAGCAAATTGTAAGCTTTCCAAAGTGAACTCCTTTTGCTCAGTTTTGTATTCTGCATATTCCTCAAAGGCCCAATTCGTAGCTTCTATTCCTCCTTGGTGCAGAATTACTGTATAAAGTGAAGCATCATCTATAGCTGCCAATAAGGTATTTGGCTTGCCCTCTATATCCTTTAGAATGTTTAAAATATCTTTGGTATCCTTAAGAAAGGATCTAGTTTGACGTACCAGCGGTTGTAAGTGGAAATCTATAAACTCGCCCAATCTTGCCGTTAGAGAGTCTATACCACTCACTATAGGTCGTCCTGGAGGGTTTCTAATATCCTTATGGATCTTGGGGAGGAAGTACATAATAGGGGTGCGGCTATCTGAAGGGATCAGATATTCCTTCTCTTTTTTCGTTAAGAGTGTTCTTTTATACGCACCATTAATCATTTTTTCTAATTCAGACTTATAGGTTAAAGTAGGGTTTTTCTTACGTTTTTCGTATGTGTGGGGTGTGTTTAGGATATTATCCATCTCTCTTTCGTAGTATTCTTTATCCATCAGGACCACTCCTCCCCCTTTGTCTGCAGGTCTTATCACCAAATTATTTCTCCCTTCAAGTTCCTGGGGGAGGGGGCGGGTACAGCTGGCTCTGCCTCTAGATAGGCGGAGCCAGCTGTCACTCACGCAGCTGGGCGGATCCAGGCATACTTGTCGGGATCCGCTTCAGCTGCGGCGGTATACCGCGAGCTGTAGCTCCCTATATACTGAGCCTAGGGTGACGGGAGGACGCTAGTTTGTGTTACCCTAAGGAGAACTATGGGGAAAAGACCTGACCCCATAGTTCCATTTTGTTATTTATAAGTCTCACGTTTAGTTTAGACATTAACAGTTATATTTTTGCAAGTTTTGCAGAATATATTTCAGAGACTCTGCAGATATTATCCACCTCATTCTGCGGTTCACAGGTCTTTGCATAATTTCCTGTTACTGGCGGCATCTTGGTGTGTGTGTAGCTGAGGCACCAGGCTAAGGTCAGCTCACCACATAGAACCACTAGAATGGGGATATTTCCCCAAAATGAAGGTTTCGATTGGATGAAAGTTTTTATGAATATAAGATTAATTTGGGAGTGGCTTTGCGGTTACAGACAATTAACTGTTTCAGTGTTGTGATAAATAATGGAATATTATTGGGTGATTTGTATTTCCGTGCCGGCCCAGTGTGGGATGTCACTGGGATGTGTCTCATTAATTATGCTAATATGCCTTTGCTTAAAAATTCATGTAACCTGTTGTGATGCAGTAGAATGCTGCCCAACGTGTGTTGAATAAATCTTACTCATGACAAGGACACAAATCTCTCTGTTCCTGGTTTTCTGCGAGGCCTGCTATTCCTGCCAGGACAACACCCCAACCTCCTTATCATTGTCTATTGGTTAGTGAGAGAGCTCTCATTGGACATGGGGGTGGTACTTATTGGATGAAGAACATTCAGACTCTGTACTGAAGAGAAAATAAATCAGAGGGGCTCAGAGTAAATCTTTTTTGTATAATAAAGGTATTTTGCAGTTTGTGTTACATAGTTACATAGTATTTGAGGTCAAATAAAGACATAAGTCCATCAAGTTCAACCTATTGCGTGTATGTATAAGATTCTGAATGTGCATGCGTGTGTATGAGTCCCTGTTTGTTCTTGTTTCTCAGAGTTCCTGTACCCCTGAATGTTACCGTCTCTGAGGAAGTTCTCCAAATGCTTTATTGAATGATTCTTACTCAGGACTTCAGAATGGAGTACAGGATCCCTTTAGAAGGACATCCCCATTCTTATGGTGTATAGGGATCTTTGGCATGACATGGAGTCAGAACAGAAGTATCGCTGACACCCAGACAACTAGCATTTCCAATAGGAGGCCAGCAATGGCAGCCTATGTATTCCTCCTGCACTCCTTCCTCTCCTCTATCCCCAGTCTGCTCCTCCCCCGTCCCCTCCTCCCCCGTCTCCTCCTCCTGTGTAAGTTGCACCTCCGGCTATTCTGGTCTATACATGGCACACACGCATGGAGAATGTCAGAGGAAGGACAGACTCCTCTCTCATATGATCCGGCATGTTCAGTACAGTCAGTCTAAGAGTCAGGTAGGGCCCGGCTATCCTATCAGAGATCTCAGCGTGCTCAGCAAACACAGAGTCATGGAAGAATACTTTATTGTATTTTACTATCAACATTTTAAACATCCAAATACAAAATATAACAGATCGGATTATAACATTGTAACCTGAAATAAAAGTGACATAAAAATGTACAGTTCCCGATCCCTTCCCACCGGGTGTATGGACATCTGTCAGCTCTGGTCAATGGAGGGAGCTGTAAGACTGAGTGCAGATAACAATGGAAGTGTGAGGTTCCTCAGGGGTGGGGCTGTATTGGTTCACCTAATCCTACATACAAAGATTGTCACCATGAGGGAGGTCTGACTCCAACCCGCTGCTTGGGCAGATGATCTGTGATGCTCAGACTTCAATTTAAAGGAAACGTATCAGGCCAGAAATATCTGGTAGGTGTGAGATCGTGCTGGACCAATGAGAATGGGAAGTGGTCCTAATGAGTATAGACCCCGAGTTGTCATCATTGTCCTCCCTTCACTACTCGCTGAGCCATTTACTTGGAATAAACATGGAGCCACTGAGGGCTGAAAAGTCTGAACTCCCATCCTGCACACTGGCTCCATGTCGCTGACTTACTAGATGGTCCCGGGTCAGGATGACAGTCCAGGAGATTTTATCTTGAAAAATTATTCAGCACAAAGGAAGCTCCCACATCTCTACCATCACAGGTTCTCTTGGTGGAAATCATATGTACTATGGAAGGTGTACAGGGAAGGGAGGTCATGTCTCTGATATTTTATTTGTATCCTTTTCTTTGTTGTATAATTCTGTCTATAGTTCAGAAATAGAGATATTAAGCCCCGCCTTCCTTTTATTTCTGGTTGTCCCTAGGAGGTTAGGTTTTAGTATAATTTGTAAAATGCTCTCCCCTCCCCCCCATAGATATATTCCATTATAAATCATTACAAACAGTTGGGGTCGGTGTGAGAAAAGTTTCCTATAAGATTACAGGGATCAGTGTATGTATAATGGGGGCAATAGAGAATTAATCTGTCTTTTCCCAACAATCACAGAGGGATCAGTGCGGTCACACAGCTTTTCTATCACAGATCCAGTGCAGGTTTTTATATTGGCTCTCCAGTATCAGACGTGATCCGAGCTTGGCATAACTTCCAGGCCTTCCAGTTCCAGAAGGAATGATACCAGTCTTCCGTACTTGTTTGATTCTCATTGGCTCTCAGGACTCAGTAAAGATAAAGAAACATCAGTGCTGTCATCCAATCACAGTGTGTGCAAATGTTTATAGAGGAAGAGGCAGAAGAATGGCATCCCGCAAAGATGTTCTCCTGAAACATTTTGAGAGGAATTTTTCAAAAGTGGAGCAGACAAAATCTGGAGCAGCTGTGCATAACAACCAATCAGCTTCTCTCTTTTATTTTCAAATCTTAACTGAACAGACTGAAGAGAGAAGCTGATTGGTTGCCATGGGCAACTACTTAACATTTTGTCTGCTCCACTTTTGATAAATTTCCCCAGTGTATCTGCTTCTCAGGAGAAAATAAAAAGTCTTGTCATACTTACTCTGTGCTGCCATCTGTCCATCTTCCTGTCCACGTTTCACCATGGATGTTATATTGGGTTAATCCGACCCAGAATTCCTTTCCTGTGATGGTCACCAGTCTCTGGAGAACATACAACAGAAAATTAGCTGTCTACTCGTCTGTCATCCCCTCAACTTCCACTGCTTCCAGCCAACATTTTCCAGATGTAAAGAAAGGTGGAGATTTACGGGGATTGCAGAGCAGATATGGATACACTGCTTAAAGGACCTGGAGAACTGCAACTCCCAGGATACTGTGCGAGAGGGAGGGGGATGGTTATGGACTGGGAGGGCTGAGCGCGCTCAGTCTGCGACCAGGACCTGAAGTGTCCGGATCGATGTGAGACCGTGTGAGTTAAGACTGCCTGTAGCGGGGTGTGTGGTAACCTAGACAAGTGGTGATGAGGGCCCTGCCCCTGAGGGCTTACAATCTGAAAGGGAGGGGCTAGTGATACATGAGGAGGGAGCTGTGTGGGGATGAATTGTTGAGCGGTTAGGTTGAGGTGGGATCGGCTTCCCTGAAGAGATGAGTCTTAAGGGATCGCCTAAAGGCAGTCAGAGTGGGAGATAGATGGACAGGTTGGGGGTAGAGAGTTCCATTGGATAGGAGATACTCTAGAGAAGTCCTGGAGGCGAGCATGGGAGGAGTTGGCAAAGGAGCTAGAGAGCAGGAGATCTTGGGAGGAACCAGATGGACAGGTTGGGGTAAAGAGTTCCATAGGATGGGAGATACTCTAGAGAAGTCCTGGAGGCGAGCATGGGAGGAGTTGGCAAAGGAGCTGGAAAGCAGGAGGTCTTGGGAGGAGCGTTAATATTTAGAATGTTATCCTTTGGGCAATTGGAAGCCAGTGGGGGAATTGACAGAGGGGG
>NW_017311403.1:0-4053 GCF_000935625.1 Nanorana parkeri
ATCACAAAGCGACTATTGTATGAGGAGAAATTACAGTGCAGAGTGCCTTATGAAACAATCACGTTGGTGATCAGATGCTCGATTGCCATGGTGCCGGACGGTATAGTCCAATAGAGAGTCCCACCGCACTCCTGACCGAGAAGCCCCATATAATAGACTTACAAGAGACTACCTATACATTGTGTGTACAGAACAGGGTCTTGGAAGGTGTAGTTCTGGAGACATGCCTACAAACAATAGTAACCGAGCAGATGCCCCTGCAAGAATTTTACAAGTTTAGTGATGATGCCGAAGGCAGTAATAAAACATTGTTTCCCATTACAGAAACAAGATGAAAGAAAAAATTATGCTGGAATATGCACTAGAAGGGGAATGGGAGGTTTGGGGGTAAATTTGGTTAATGCTCTGGACATACACTTTATTGTTAAAAAACAAACATTCATTCATTCTCAGTGCACAGCTTTGGCTTCAGTGTCCCAAAGCCAGCAGAGCACATTTCTAAAGCACATTTATACAACAGCAGTACGGCTCTGTAGCTATACTGCTACTTTTTAAATGTGCTCTAGGAATTCCATTAAAAAAAGAAAGTTTTTGCTGCTAGGGACCCACTAATGCAGTAGTGCAATGCTGGGTTTTTGCTATTTGAAGAATCTAGCACAGTAAAGTCAAACAATGTCTGTCCTGGTAAAGGAGTAGCAGCAAGTGGGGGGCAATGGATGTTATGGGGACAGTCGAGAGACCTCGCTAGGTTCCTCGCAGACACCAATGTTGAGTGGACTTCAGCGTAAATAGAAAGATTCCTGCCCCCTGCACAGCCTAAACATAACAAGGCATCTTGACTGCTAAATTCAGCCTATCTCTGATACTGTCCCCTGCAGGGGCACCAACCCTGCGATAATGCACCACTCCTATTCTGGATTTATTATTTGATTTTATCTGATATTTGGGGAGAGATCTACCAAGTTGTATTTGAGCAACTGAAACAAGCAATTTAGAAGAGATACATATGAGTAAAACAAGGAAATTGACAGGCTTAGTTACTTTTTTCAGAAAGAGAATGGTAAAAAGAAAGAATAAGAAAAAGAAGAAAGAAAATGATATTGGACCGAAAAGAAAAAAGAAGTACAGAATGTGGAGAGGCGTCTCCTTACCTTACTAGACGCCTCTCCACATTCTGTACTTCTTTTTAGGAGGAGTAGGAGTAGTAAGGAAAGAAACTCAGATGTAAAATTCTGTACAACTGGATTACAACATCATCAATCTGTTCAGTATAGAGTTGACATATGGCCATTTGTCATTACTGAATAAAGGATTTTCATTCTCTCCACTAGAGGGAGAAAGAGTTTTAAATAATTTACTTTAATGAAAGTAAATTGTAAATTCATTCTGTATGTTCAGATGTGGTAGATAAAGATAAGGCTTTTAGGGTGCCTGTAGGTAAAACTAAGGGGGTTATTTACTCAGCTGCCGAAGGCACCCCAGTGAATAACCGAAAACTGAGCAAAGCCGAACGACGTGTGGTTATTCCCTCCGGCTCAGTACGGCTGATTTCAGTTGTACATCGGCTGAAATCAGCCGTACATCGGCTCTGTATGGCTGCCTTCGGTCAGCCAAACATGCTCTGCATGTTTGGCTGAGTCGAAGTGCAGAAGGAGTTCGACAACATCTGGATCGGCCGAAGCTCCGGCATTTCTCTTGCTGCCGTTAGTCCCTATTCTCATCCTCCGAGGTAGAATAGAAATAAATGTAAACAAATAAAAAAAAAATGTTTAAAAATTATTTTAAAAAATGTAAAAAAAAAAATAGAAAAATTTAAAAAAGGAAAATAATAATAAAATTTTTAAAGAAAAGAAAAAAAAAAGAAAACAGTGTGGTGTCCCGCTCCCAAACCATACCAGACCCTTTAGGTCTGGTAGGAAAGTTAGGCGGGACCCCATTTAAAAAAAGGTTCCCCCAAAAGTCATACCCGGCCCTTTAGGTCTGGTAGAAATTTTAGTACAGACCCCAAGTTAAAAAAAAAAGTGTGTGGGGTTCCCCAATTAAGTCATACCAGACCCTTAAGGTCTGGTAAGAATTTTAAGGAGGAACCCCACCCCCAAAAAAGGGGGAAAAAAGACGTGGGGTCCCCCTTAAAATTCCCAACCAGAACCTGGCAGGGCAGGAGAGGGAAGGGGGACGAGCTAGTGACCCGTCTCCTCATATCAGGTCACATGCCCTCGGCACTGGGAGGGTGCTTTTCCAGGTTCGCCCCTGGAAAAGCACCTTGTCCCTGTGCTGATGGGGACAGGGGCCTTTTGCCCAAAAGCCCTGGGGAGTTGGCTGCGGGGGTGCAGGCAGGGGGGGCTTATTCAGATTGGGGTACCTTTTTAATAAAGGGGTACCCAGATGCGCCTCCCCCTTGTGAATGAGTAAGGAGTTCTTATACCCCTACCCATTCACTAAAGGGTTAAATTGAAAGTTTAAAAAAGACGCCAGACTTTAGAAAAAATAATTTAAGATGTTGGATCGGCTGAGTCGAAGTCTTTCTGCACTTCTGCTCCGCTGAACATAGAGAGCATGTTCGGCTAACCGAAGTCAGCCGATGTACGGCTGATTTCGGCCGATGTATGGCTGAAATCAGCCGTACTGAGCCAAAGTGAATAACTGAACGTTGTTTGGCTCACTTCACTTCGACTGGGTTATTCACTTGGCTGCCTTCAGAAGCTTTGTGAATAACCCCCTAAATTTAAGCTTAAACAGATGGCTTTGCTAAGAATTCGCAATATGTAACCAGCAAATGAGATATAAAAACCATCTGTGGTCATAATATTTCCATCACTATGTCTTCAGTTCCCAAAGTCCATAATAGATAAAGTAATGTTCCAGTATGCTGCATTCATTTTCGGATATGCCTCATTGTCCAGTATTCATCTTCTAAAAACTGCCGAATTTTCATTAAAGTTATGTCACGTGCCATACAACATTAAGTCAGGAATAATTTGTAACCATTATCTCGTATCCTTCTTCTACAAAACTCCCTCACCTGCCTTCAAATGTCAGTCATTTACAAGTCAAACTTTAATCAGTAATCATTCTTCTACAGAACTCTCTCACCTTCCGTGGTCTGCCGCTGATCTCTTCATTAACACTCCTGTCAGGAGTCTTTAGATCCGTAATCCTTCTTCCGCAAAGCTTCCTCACCTTTCTCTAAAGTTCTGTCAGGTGTCATTTGTCCTGTTAATGTGTTAAGGTGCCCATACACTGTACGATTATCGTATGATAATCGCGAGAAATCCCACAATCGTACAATAAGCGTTTCTAATGTATGGTCGCACGTCTTCCGTCGAACAAGCAGGCTGGAAAACACGCCTTGCGATGATTGCAAGTACGATCTGCCTGTCCAAGATGGGCAGATCGTACTTTTTTTTATTACTTTACAACCCTCGCAAGACAAAAGTCTTGTGAGGGTTGTAAAGTGTATGGCCACAGTCTTTACAGGTGATCCCGCGATCGCGCAATAATCATCAGGTGTATGGAAGGCGTGCAACCATTTCTACTGTACGGTCACACGTCTTTTGTCTCTTGAGCAGGCTTGAAAACCCGCCGAGAATCGTACGATTTGTACGGTTTTTGGCGTTCTCGGGAGACAAATGCCGCACGGGCCGGTGTGCGCAAGCGCACACTGCCTGCTCAGCATTACAGTCATTGGAAGCCCTCCCCTCAGCGCGGCGATCTGCCTAAGATGGGCAGATCGTACAAGCTTTTAATTACCTTACAACCATCGCATGATGAAAGTCGTGCGATGGTTGTAAGGTGTATGGGCAGCTTAATACTACTAATCTTTTTATTTTTTTTATGTTTTATTAATCACTTTTATTTGTCCTAATTTTTAATTTTTTTCCCCTGCTCCCTATTCTTTGTCATTTCTTTAAATGCCTCACATGCCAGAAGTCAAATTTTCATTATTTGTCAAAAGTGACAGAAGCTCTTTACTTCCTCCTTTTACTTTATATATAAAGTCAAAAATGTTTTGTTGTTTTCATTTTGGATAGAGAATGGAAGGGTTAAAACCAC
>NW_017311403.1:5692-6739 GCF_000935625.1 Nanorana parkeri
ACAAGCGTTTATGTGGCACCTTATAAAATGCTTTGGAAAAGTCCAGATACAATACGTCCACCAGCCTCCCTCCATCCAGATCTCTACTTACCCCTTCGTAAAAGGTTAGCAGGTTGGTCTGGCAAGAACGATCCTTCCTAAATCCATGCTGGTTATCAGTTATTATGCCATTATCCTGAACAAATTCCACTAAGTAGTCCTTAATTATTCCCTCTAATATTTTGCATACTATGGATATCAGGCTAACTGGTCTGTAGTTCCCGGGTTGGCATCTTGACCCTTTTTTGAATATTGGTACAACATTAGCCCTCCGCCAGTCACTTGGCACTCTACCAGTCATTATGGATTCCTTAAAAATGAGGAATAAAGGTCTCGTTATTACCTGGCTGAGTTCTTTGAGTACCTTGGGGTGTAGATTATCAGTACATTATCATGTATATTAAACCCATCTTCTTCCTCTGTGACTACTGATGAGAAAAAAGTATTTAGCGCCTCTGCCCTCTCCCCGTCGTTTGTGACTAACCTCCCGTTTGCGTCCTTTATTGGGCCTATCTGCTCCTTGCTTTACTTGCGAGATCAGCGTGGTTACCACGCTGATCCGCAACCGCCCTGGTGTGAATGGGCAAGAGTGAATCTACAATGGGGACATAGAAAGTAATAAAATCCTGACAGCGTTTCTAATTAGGGATGTCCCGATACTGATGCTAGCATCGGAATCGGGACCGATACAGGGCATTTTGACAAGTATTTGTCAAAATGCCCCGATGCATAGTGCCGAAGCTTGCACTGTTTTTTTTTTTTAACTTTACCTTCCGTGGTGGGGTCCTCTGGGCAGGCTGAGTGGAGGAGCGTCGCGTCACGGCTGTGGGCGGAGCTCCAGGTGGGGCCCTAATTTAGGTGGCTGGCAACTGCCCAGAGGATCCCACTCAGAGCGCCGCCCACCGGAGCAGCAGTGACGCAATGCTATTCTTCGCCGACGATGTCCTTCAGTGCCGGAGAGCAGCGACGAGTCAACGCTGGTCCGGCGGGAGGAGTTCCAGGTGGGGT
>NW_017311404.1:0-506 GCF_000935625.1 Nanorana parkeri
ATCAGATACATATACATCAGATACATATACATCAGATATATACATCATATATACACATCAGATACCTATACATCAGATATATAAATCAGATATATACATCAGATACATATACATCAGATATATACATCAGATACATATACATCAGATATATACATCAGATACATATACATCAGATATACATCAGATACATATACATCAGATACATATACATCCGATATATACATCAGATACATATACATCAGATATACATCAGATACATATACATCAGATATATACATCAGATATATACATCAGACACATACACATCAGATATATACATCAGCTATATACATCAGATACATATACATCAGAAACATACATCAGACACATATACATCAGATATATACATCAGCTATATACATCAGATACATATACATCAGACACATACATCAGATACCTATACATCAGACACATACATCAGATACCTATACATCAGATATATACATCAGATACATATACATCAGATA
>NW_017311404.1:1610-4964 GCF_000935625.1 Nanorana parkeri
CATATACATCAGATATATACATCAGACACATATACATCAGAAACATATTCATCAGATATATACATCAGATATATACATCAGGCACATATACATCAGATATACATCAGATACATATACATCAGACACATATACATCAGATATATACATCAGACACATATACATCAGATACATATACATCAGATACATATACATCAGATATACATCAGATACATATACATCAGTTACATATACATCAGATATATACATCAGACACATATACATCAGATATACATCAGATACATATACATCAGATACATATACATCAGACACATATTCATCAGAAACATATTCATCAGATATATACATCAGACACATATACATCAGATATACATCAGATACATATACATCAGACACATATACATCAGATATATACATCAGATATATACATCAGACACATATACATCAGATACATATACATCAGACACATATACATCAGATATATACATGGTCTGGTCTCCCAATACCGGATGTGCTGGATTCCAGGTTGTGGATGTGATGGGCGGGGGGACGGGGACGGGGGAAGTAAAAGGCTGGACTGTAAATGAGGATCACCCTCCACAGATCATTGTTGGAAGTTGACGAGCACGCTGGTCAATCACTGCAAGAGCCCCAAAGGCCACGCCCCCCAGACACAGGTAGCAGCCGACACGCAGCAACACGCATACACTGACATCCATGTTACCACCGCTCATAGTGTACAGGCGTGTGAGGAAGTTTGCCCCGACACTCTGCGTCCATGTAGACGCACACACGCGCTGCGCTCACTAGAAGTTACAGGTTAGGAGAACACGGCAACGTCATGTATGATCAATGGCATCCCGCTGCTTCATATGTGATCAAACAATGACGGCGTGACACGGCGGAGGATTTGGAATACTTTTTGGATTGCAAGTTTATAAAATGTCCGTCCTCCAGACATACTCGCTGTTACTGTGGCGGTGTATCCTCCTGTACATCCTCCATGTACATCCTCCATGTACATCATCCCGTACATTCTCCACTACATCCTCCTGTACATCCTCCATGTACATCCTCCCTGTACATCCTCCCTGTACATCATCCCGTACATCCTCCATGTACATCCTTCATGTACATCCTCACTGTACATCCCCGGTACATCCTCCATGTACATCCTCACTGTACATCCCCCGGTACATCCTCCCGTACATCCTCCATGTACATCATCCCGTACATCCTCCAGATCATGCTCCATGTACATCCTCCCGTACATCCTCCTTGTACATCCTCCTGTACATCCTCCATGTACATCCTCCTGTACTTCCTCCTGATCATGCTCCATGTACACGCTCCATGTACATCCTCCTGTACTTCCTCCTGATCATGCTCCATGTACATCCTCCATGTATATATGCAAAGAGACTACTAACAATGTGCAGCTCACAAGAAAAGGAAAACATGACGCCCCCCAATCCTCAGGCACCACTGGCATGGCGTGATTCCTAATGGCGGGGGGGGTGGGGGTAGTGAGATCTGACTGGCTGGTTCCTCGGAGATTCGTCCTTGACAAGGTATTCCTCATTCATACACATAAACCTCGCCGCATGCTGTGCACCACCGAGGCCCGCTCCGTCATGGCACATACCCGTGGAAGAAAGAGCTGCGCATGTGCAGGCCCCGCCCACAATAACTGCGGGCACGTGCAGGCCCCGCCCCCAATAACTGCAGGCACGTGCAGCATCCTCACCATCAGCCACCGTATAGGAGACCAAAAGAACGATGATGTAAACAATGTCACCTGACAAATAGTGAGCCAACACATCAGGTGAATAGATTACACGGGTCACACACCTCACACATCACCATACACATCACCATACACGGGTCACACACCTCACATATCACCATACACGGGTCACACACCTCACATATCGCCGTGTTATCCATCAAACCCGGGGGAGGGGCGGCTTGTGACCTCAAATCCATCGACTTCCTCTGTAAGATTTCACCTTTCCTGAAGTCCTAAAAGACCTTTTCCATCCCCCGCCATCTCTGACCTCCAGTACCCGTGTGACGATTGACGTGTAACACGGAACCTCTAATGAAAGGTTTGGGGGTCACACACATTGTCTTCCTCATGGTTTTCTCTGTATAGATCAGGGGTGGCCAAACTCCGCCCCTCCAGCTGGGGGGTGGAACTACAAATCCCATGAGGCATTGCAGATACTCACAGCCTTAGACATGACTTCCAGAGAGAGATGCATCATGGGATTTGTAGTTTTACCCCACAGCTGGAGGGGCGGAGTTTGGCTCCCCCTGGTATAGATCATCCTTGTCCTCAGTCATGTATCGCAATCCTCGCAGCTGACGCATTTCTATCTCCCCGGGAGCTATGTACTATCTTTCCTATCGGAGGCTACAAACTCTCTCACGGTGACATCATTCAGGACAAGGTCCCAATCAGGAGGCGGAACTAGAACCTTCAGGGCCCCGGTGCAAGAAACCATGAAGGGCCCCCCCATGGCACCGCATGGTTAACAGGAAGGCTGCCGAGGTCCCCAGCAAGCGCGGGACCTCAGGCAGCCGCTTGTGTAAAATTTTAGTGCCGTGTTCTGTGGAGAACGCCGACCCGATATCTGCGTTACCGAGGAAACCGCCAATCGTTGTGACCGGTAATAATATACCATCCGTGGCAGTAAATGATGGGTGGCAGTAAATGATGGGTGGCAGTAGATGATGGGTGGCAGTAGATGATGGGTGGCAGTAGATGATGGAGGGCAGTAAATGATGGGTGGCAGTAGATGATGGGTGGCAGTAGATGATGGGTGGCAGTAGATGATGGACAAGAAACCATGAAGGGCCCCCCCATGGCACCGCATGGTTAACAGGAAGGCTGCCGAGTTCCCCAGCAAGCGCGGTGTATAATGTTAGTGCCGTGTTCTGTGGAGAACGCCGACCCGATATCTGCGTTACCGAGGAAACCGCCAATCGTTGTGACCGGTAATAATATACCATCCGTGGCAGTAAATGATGGGTGGCAGTAAATGATGGGTGGCAGTAGATGATGGGTGGCAGTAGATGATGGGTGGCAGTAAATGATGGGTGGCAGTAGATGACGGGTGGCAGTAAATGACGGGTGGCAGTAGATGACGGGTGGCAGTAGATGACGGGTGGCAGTAGATGACGGGTGGCAGTAGATGACGGGTGGCAGTAGATGACGGGTGGCAGTAGATGACGGGTGGCAGTAAATGACGGAGGGCAGTAAATGATGGGTGGCAGTAAATGATGGAGGGCAGTAAATGATGGGTGGCAGTAGATGATGGGTGGCAGTAAATGATGGGTGGCAGTAAATGATGG
>NW_017311404.1:5321-5860 GCF_000935625.1 Nanorana parkeri
GGGTGGCAGTAGATGACGGGTGGCAGTAGATGACGGGTGGCAGTAGATGACGGGTGGCAGTAGATGACGGGTGGCAGTAAATGACGGGTGGCAGTAGATGACGGGTGGCAGTAAATGACGGGTGGCAGTAGATGACGGGTGGCAGTAGATGATGGGTGGCAGTAGATGACGGGTGGCAGTAGATGATGGGTGGCAGTAGATGATGGTTACAAAGTCTTCTTTTCAATAAATCGGAATCACTTTCACAGTCCTGATTGGGGGATGCCGCTCCTCCCGGCTCCGGGGGATTGCCAGGAAAGTCTTGGAGAGGAAACGTTTCACATACAATGAAGTGTTGGCAGCAGCTTTGTATGATCGCGCCGAGCGCTCCTCATCCTTGTCAGAGACCCAAATAAGGTCCCCAAGTTAGGGCCACACTCGGAAGTGAGCGGCTGGGTCTCATTGTATGAATGAACTCCTCCAGTTCCCCTTTAGTCCCGGCCCATTGGATGAATATATCAGCGATGTATCCGGACCAACACAATGCGTGCCATTCACCC
>NW_017311404.1:5899-6728 GCF_000935625.1 Nanorana parkeri
TCCATGTTGGTGATGCTCCTCAGTGTTGTCAGTTTGCTGTTTAGATCCAGAATCTGGGTTTCCAAACCCTCCAACGCATGTTCAAGGAACGCATGACGTGCACCGCGTTGCATCCCCACTCATGGAAGACATTATTATTATTATTCCCCTTTATTCATTATTTATATTTTATAGTTAAGATTACATTTAAACTTTATACTTTACCCTCCTGCCCTGGGGTTAAATTTCACTACCGCCCTCCTCATTGGTCAGTGTGGTGCAAGTGGCCCCTCATCATACCATCCCTCTTATCACATCCGCTGTCCACTGAAGCTGATTGGACACTTTTCAGCTGGGATGCTGATTGCACTATCTGCTATACAGAGAAAAGCTGCAGACAGACGAAGTCCCGGAAATATGGAACAGCAAACACTCCGCGAGGAATCATCCAATGACGTCTCAGCCTGGACTTCCCTTTATTTCTATTTCCTGGCGGGCCGAGCAGTCCAATGAGGGCGTGGACAGAATAAAAGTGTCCCCTCCCCCGTCCCCACCCAGAGAGTTATAGAGATCATCCAGGCAAATCACCAAATGACATAAGCCCCTCCCACTTTACCAGTCACACCCAAATATGCTCCTCCCACGTGTCCAGTCACACCCAAATATGCCCCTCCCACATGGCCAGTCACACCCACAAAGAGTCTTCTATGTAGCAGCGGCCGATGAAAAGTCACATGACACCGATGTCCAATAGCTGCTGATCCCCGGAAACTCTTCTGTCCGGAACATTCCTCATCACATGCTGCCGGCCAATCACTGTGGGATGAGGAAGAGGAGAAGAGTTCAGAAG
>NW_017311405.1:0-3293 GCF_000935625.1 Nanorana parkeri
TCGGGGGAAGGGACATAGAGGGATGGACATCACAGGGAAAACACAGGGGAGAGGAGAGGCTCCATCGAATCTAGCATTCCAGGTAGGACCGTCGGGGCATTAGATAGTTGCAGTAGAGACAGTATCCCAGTGCTCGCCCAGCAGGAGAAACCCGGACCCTTTATAAGGCCAGGAAATCCGCCGTACCCATATAGATAATCCAAGGGGCCCATAGCACTGCACATTGCGCCTGACGCTCATGTAATGAAGCCGTCAGTTCCTCATAATGCATAATCAAACACAACTCAGCAACCCATTCCTGCACGGTCGGGGTGACCACCATGTTCCAGTGGCGGGGTACAATGTTGCGTGCCGCCGCCAGGAAGAAACGGAGTAAGTCCTTCCTAACTGAAGCCAGGGAGCCAGGCAGAATCGAGAGGAGTGCTATTTTAGGGGACGGTGTTAGGTCGGTTCCCATGACCTGGTTGTAGATGTGGAAGACACGAGTCCACAGGGGTGCCAGTAAGGGGCAGCGCCACCATATGTGTAGGAGGGTTCCCTCCGCGTCCAGACACCTCCAGCTGGAGGGAGACCTATCGGGGAATATTCTATGTATGAGGGTCGGGCAGCGATACCAGCGGGTCAAGATTTTATAGCCCTTTTCCTGGGCTGAGCTAGCCACTGAGAGTTTATGAGTGACCACGCATGCAGTTCGGATATCCTCATCGGTAAGTATGACATCCAAGTCTGATTCCCATTTTGCCATGAACGGGAGACGACCCTGGATTCTCATTGCAAGTAGTTGACGGTACAGTAGGGAGATGACATGAGTGGGTGGATCTTTCTGACAACAGAGTGATTCAAACCAGGTAAGGGGGCTTTGCAGGGCGGTCCGGTCTCTCCTAGCGGTGTAGAATGCTCGTAGCTGGAAGTAGAGCAACCACGCTCCAGGTGTATGCGGACGGTCTGCAAGTAGAGTAGCCAGGGGTTTCAGGTGTGGTCCTGTGAGGGCCTCGGCCAAGGGCGAGGGTGCAGCGGAGGACCAGCAGAGGAAGCTGGATGAGATACATCCCGGCTGAAATGCCGGATGCCCATTATGGGGGTCATGGGTCCCTCAGGGGAAGACAAGTCAGAAGGTTCCATACTTTCAGGAGAGGTGGGAGAGCGAAGGGGAGCGTTGAGGAGTGGGGGCGGTGGGCAAGAGCAAGCCAAGGTACTGAGAAGGGGAGTACCGGTGCGATTTGCGCTTCCAGGGCAACCCAGAGCTTGTGAGCTCCCCGGTGTTTCCGATCAAGGATCTGAGTGAGAAGCGCGGCATAATAGTACGTTTTCAAATCAGGTAAAGCTAAGCCCCCTGATTCTTTTGTGCGGACCAGAATGTTATAGGCCAGTCGCGGGCGCTTACCGTTCCAAATGAACCGAAGCAGCGCTGTGCGCAATTGACGGAAGAATGGGGCTGGCAAGGTAATGGGGAGAGTCTGGAAGAGATACAGAAAGCGGGGGAAAATGTCCATTTTGAAGAGCGCAATCCTACCGATCCAGGAACGTCGTAGAGAGGTCCACGTCTGAAGACGAGAGATAGTAGAGTGGAGGAGCGAGGCAAAGTTTAGGCGATAGAGATCCGACTGATCGGCGGACAAAAGCACGCCGAGATATCTAATAGCCGATGTCTGCCATTTAAAGTGAAAGTGCTCCTGGATGTGGGCAACCTCCGTCGAGGGGAGGGAGAAGTTAAGGGCCTCGGTCTTATGTAAATTCACCTTAAAGTTGCTGACGAGACCGAACCTCCGAAATTCCCTTAACAAGGAGGGAAAACCAACCCGGGGGTTGGATAAGTAGAGGAGAACGTCGTCCGCGTACAGTCCGAGCTTGTAGTGGTGGTCCCGTACGCAGATCCACTGGATGGAATGATTGAGCCGTATGGCCTCCGCAAGATGTTCTATTGCCAGGATGTACAGATACGGGAATAATGGGCATCCCTGCCTGGTTCCGTTCTGAATGGAGAACGGAGAGGATAGGGATCCATTAACCCGTACTCGAGCTGTGGGGCAGTTATAGAGAGCCATGACTTTCGCTATGAACGAGTCAGGCAGTCCAATCTGCTCCAGGGTGAGCGTAAGGAAGTTCCAGTTAAGGCGATTGAACGCCTTTTCCGCATCAACTGATAGGAGGCACATAGGGAGGCTGGTGGATTTAGCATGGCGCATGAGTCTTGATCGTATTATCTCTGGCCTCGCGAAATGGTACAAAGCCCACCTGATCCATATGAATAAGGGACGGAACGTAGTGGCCAAGGCGGTTAGCAAGGAGCTTAGCGTAAAGCTTAAGATCCACGTTGATAAGGGAGAACCCAGTTACAATATGAAGGCTCCCAGTTACAATATAATATAGTTGTAACTATATTGTATTGTAACTTCCGTTAATTTTCATAATATACCAAAGGGTACTTTCCACTACCCTGGACTGCTTAGGGTTATACAGTGTTTATGTCCCTGTGCCTCCTCTAGCAACTTTTGAAATATCACTGGGACTGGTCAAAAATATTTATTGGTTGGAGCATATGCACCAAGCTCCAGTCATGTCCATTTTCCTCTTGAGCCAGGCGTGGTGGATCTGTGACATTTTCAAAGATGCAGGGAGAAAAAATTTACCTGGCCCTTTGGAAAGTCAGGGAAGTGAAAGACTGCATGCCTGCATGCAATATATGCAATAATCATATCCAAACCATTTATAGCCGAGACAAAATCATACACTAATTACACATTGAATGCCTTCACAGTGCTTACAGATGTTTAGGAATGAAGGTAACAAGATTAGGACAGAGTCTGGCACTGCCCATATGCCAAATTCTGAAAATTATATATGAAAGTGCCAGATAAAGTAATATACTTAATTGACTGAGGCACAATGAGAAATGGTATAATTTATTGGGGGGGGGTTGTTACTTCTTGACTGGTAATGCTGGGATTTGGCCTTCTTTTTCTGGGATGGTGGCCATATTCTATTCTTCTTCTTTGGCAAATATACCAGAAAAGCATAAAGTAATCTGAATAATTGACTGACATGGAACTGAAAAACTATATCATGAACCTGGGCCACACTAAGAATGCTATTATATATTTCAGGGTCATTTATTCAACTCTGAACTAGCAATTCTGGGATTTGGGTGGCCATATTCTTTCATGGGTAACAGAAAGCCGAAAAGTATTCTCAATAATTTATTTAAAACTACAATCTTTATTGTGTATATAGACACAAATTAGTCATAGATTCATGCCTGCAAATTACAAATTTTATTTTTGTTACCTAAAAAG
>NW_017311405.1:3478-4692 GCF_000935625.1 Nanorana parkeri
TATATTTCTAATGCTGCACAGTCTGCTATGTGAAGTCTGCCTGTCAGTAAGCAGGTGATTGGACAAGCATGTTTAAAGTAAACTATGGGCACCGGCTATCAGAATACAATAGCCAGCAGAGAAGATGCCTCCATCCATGCTTTTTAGCACAGATGGGGGAATCTAGTGATTTTTCCCATTTAGCCAGCAATGTTTGGCCAGCTTAGCATATCTTTTGTCTAGTACAAATATTTTTTTTTCCTTATGAAAGCACACTCTATTCTACCATTAAAAAATGCAACTAATTTGTTACCTTTCCAAGGGCATAACATCTACAGACAGTTGATTTTTTTTGCTGTTGGGGGTTGCATTACAGGCACGGTCATGTGACTCAGTTCTGAAAAGAAATTTGGATGGATCTGAAATCCAAATTATGAACCGAATCAAATTTCGGATCCGAAATCTGAAAAACGAAAGAAATAAAAATTCAAATTGATCCAAAACAAAACAATTTTTTGCAAGGTTGCATGTCTGCTAAAAACAACGGCCACTACTCCTTACGCTTGTTATTAGACCTTTCTGCTGCTTTTGACACTGTTGACCACCCGCTCCTCCTGAAAAAAACTCCACTCGCTTGGCCTACAAGAATCTGCTCTCTCATGGTTCGCCTCCAACCTTGCTAAGCGCTTCTTTAGTGTCACCTACAAATCTAACTCCTCACTCCTCTTCCTCTTTCTGTAGGGGTCCCCTAAGGTTCACTCCTTGGACCCCTTCTATTTTCTATCTACACCACCTCTCTTGGCCAGTTAATAACCTCACATGGTTTCCAATACCATCTCTATGACACTCAAATATATCTTTCTACTCCACACAAAGATATGTCACTAATCTACTAACTGACATATCAGTCTGGATGTCACAACACCTTTCAAAAACTGAGCTCATGATATTTCCTCCTGCCCGTGCACCTTTCCCCAACTTTTCCCTTGAGATTGATAACACCACTATCCATCCCTCCCCTCCTTGACTCAGACTTCACCTTTCTGCCCCACATCCAATCCCTATCCAAATCCTGCCACCTTCACCTTTATAACATCTCCAAAATATGCCCCTTCCTCACCAATGAAACCACAAAGCTGCTCATCCACTCCCTTGTTATCTCTCGCCTTCACTATTGCAAATTTGGGGTCAGGTTGGTCAGCGGTGGGCATCATGATTGATGAGGAGCTACATCA
>NW_017311405.1:5572-6725 GCF_000935625.1 Nanorana parkeri
AGTGCCATTTTCCTGCCGATACATCGGCACATCCCAGGTTTGTCTCCTCCCCACTGGGCGCTGCTCTGTGTCCCAGCGGGGAAAAGAGACAGTGACAGCTGACCGAGCGTTGCATTAGGAGAGCGCTGTGAGCGGCCGGTGTCTCTCCTCCCACACCGCTCGGGCACCTATCACAGGGCGGCAGAGCGGTGTGGGGGCGGAGACAGCGCTGCCACAGGAGGCTGGGCTCTCCTCTCACACCGCTCACTCAGCCTCCTGTGACAGTGTGTGTCAGTGGGGAGAACAGGCTACAAACACTCATCAATCAGTGATCGCTGAGTGTTTGTAGATAATTGAGGATATGGTATGTGGACTATATCCTCAATTATGAATGAATGGGAGTGATCTATATCCACTCCTGTTCATTCATAGTTGTAGTTATAGTAAACATACTATATTCTCAAATTATCAATGAGCAGGAACACTTGTAGAGGATTCTAGATAACTATTCATGACCATGGCACTGAGAGCATACTTGTTCAGCCCAAACTCAAAAGTGTTTGAAAAACAGCTGATCATAGAATGATTTCACAGGAGTGGCACACTGTGTGGCATCACTAAACACCAAATTAAGAATGTGAGCATAGCACCACATGTATACAAAATTGCATAACATTCTTTTGATGTTGTCCTATACTCCATTATAGCTCCCACTTTGATTTTCAGCACCATCAAATGAGCAGGCAGTAATGTTAACAACACTCAAGGAGAGCTTTTTTAACTGCTCTTTCAGAATACCAAACAGACTTTCTTCAATTGTGCTACTAACATTAAGTAAATAGTACATGACCAAATAGCTAGTAACAATTAAGATCAATGATGTCACCAGCACCCCACAACTTTTTTTACACGCAGCTGCAGGGTGGGAAATGCACCAACCACAGCTAATTGGGCTGGCACTGACGGCTTCCTTATGGATTCAGATGGGCTCTGGTTTAATTCAAACTATAGTTTGCTGTCAAGTCATAGTGTCAGAAATAAAGGCATTGCTGTTGGATGAAGACTTGTGTCCTGTGAAAAACGAAAATTTATTTGCAAGGTGGGCCACGAGACCTTACTTTCTCTGATGGGTCCTAGACAGTGGCGTCACAAGGGGGGTGCGGCCCGCACCCGG
>NW_017311406.1:0-341 GCF_000935625.1 Nanorana parkeri
TGCAGGGAGAGGAGCCCCGGGGGCCCCACTGACAGGCCGTGTCCGCAGCCGTCGCTGATTGCTGCCATTCCACATCAATCACATCGGGACACTGAGCACGCGTCTCCTACTGGGGGCCCCGGACACAACGGGGGCCCCAACATTCTTGTCACCTATGGCAGGATTGCACCGTGACGCTGGGGATTTAGGGCAATTTTCGGGGATTGATTGAGTTTGGTTGCAGAACAAAGTAATTCTCCGCACTGCGTCCTGGCCGGAGATCACACGGCGGGAAGATGACCGCACTCTCATACCGGGTGATGGCAGATTGGTGTGGCCAGGCGGAGGAGAGGTCTGCCTGG
>NW_017311406.1:388-878 GCF_000935625.1 Nanorana parkeri
CCCCCCCCCCCCCCCGGGTCTCCATCGTATGACGGCAACATGACAGTCACCAAATCCTAATTCTCCGATCCCTTACCGGCCACGTCTCTGCCGATCTTCAGTCCCCGCCGCCGTCTCAGGTGACCGTCTACATCTCCTCCACATCTTGTGCTCTATCGCCCGACTCTCTGGTCTTCTCCGTGTGCTTCTCTCCCAAATTCTACTACGTCCAACCTCTACCCTTTCACCTGGTTCCACCGTGCACACCATCCCTCCTCCACCTCTACCGCGCGCGCCATCACTCTTCTCCAGTTCTACCACGCGCCATCACTCTTCTCCAGTTCTACCGCGCACACCATCCCTCTTCTCCTGCGGTTCTACCGCGCGCGCCATCCCTCTTCTCCTGCGGTTCTACCGCACGCGCCATCACTCTTCTCCAGTTCTACCGCGCGCGCCATCACTCTTCTCCAGTTCTACCGCGCGCGCCATCCCTCTTCTCCTGCGGTTCTAC
>NW_017311406.1:3556-6716 GCF_000935625.1 Nanorana parkeri
GTTCTCGTCTGGAATGTTCTGTGCCGCCCTCATCTCTCCCGGCGGCACGCGGCCTCCGCCGATCATCGCTCTGCAACATCTTTATTTCACAGAAACACTTTCCCCGTTCAATAAAAATCTCTTCTTGTCGGTGTTTATTGATGGAGGCCGGTGACCGGTAATAATGGTGAAAGTGTTCGCTACTTCTTCCCCGGCGGTATGAGCGCCTGCAGGTCATGTGAGCAGCTCCGGGCGGGAGGTCACATGTCCGTGGCAAGCCAACCGTCAGATTGGGATTTTGACGTTTTCCTGGGAAATATCGATCGCAATAATTCCGGAGCTGGTCCGGGCGATGTGCCGGCTCCGGTGTGAGAACTGACCCCCCCGCCGGCCGCCATGTTTGTCCGCAGGTTGTCACCGGCCTCAAACTGCTGCAAGGAATGCGTCTCATCCCGACTGTTTAGGAAACTTTCTCCTAATTGTGTGCCGGCACGCAGGGGGAATCTCTGGCGGCATTTGAGGTAATTGGTAACATACATCGGAGACGGCGAGCGCTTCCTCTAAATAAACCGCCGGACCCGCCCCCGTGTGCCGAGAGCAATGTCAGAGAGGGGGGTCAGTACCCCGGGCTGTCCACCATTTCCATCCCGGACCCCGAGCCGGACTCCTGCACCGATCGCGGCGCTGACATCTCTCGGACGCCGACGGTGAAACTTCTCGTCCTGGAAACCAAAGAAAAGGCCAAAAAAAAACAACCAGAACCCTAAAGTGTGAGAAGTTCATACATAGGCGGAGCGCCCGGTGTGTCTGTATGGTGGTCCCAGCATGAGGAGTCTCCTTTAGCTCGCTGCATTGCTCTGTCATTATTTCACCCCGGAGTCATCGTAGAGAGAGGCGAGAGGCACACGACGGTTCGGGGGACACGGGCATCGCCGCCGGCACCATTTATCACCATTCTTTAGTGACTTGGACTCCGCACACCGCCGTCCCAGATCACCAGATTCTCCTTATCCATCTGACTGCCCGCACCCCCCCTTCCCATTCCCCCCCCGCTCCATCCATCCTGCTGGAGATCTGGGAACCCCTCGTACTCCTAGTGCAGGGGGGGATTCCCAGACACGCCCACTTGTCTCGCATAATGATAATCCTCCGGCATCAAAGTGTAAGTAACAAGTTCCTCATATCGACCAATCAGGAGAGAGGAACGTTCCCCGTCACCCTGCGAGGTGCTGGCTGGGTTCTGGCTGCAGTAGATTAAAGTGACTGAGAATTCTCCGCTCCGTGATCGCTTTCTATGTGCCCGGAGACACGCGTGTACACAGGGTATATGTCTGCCCGGAGACACGCGTGTACACAGAGTATATGTCTGCCCGGAGATGAGTTGGGCCTGTAATTGGCATCACCGGGAGACCCCAACTATGGGAGACAAATCCGGACAAATCACATCACCGGCTGATCGGGAAGGAATTTATGTGCAAATTCTGGTGGAAAAGAAGTATTTGGTCTCCTAGAAACAAGCAGAGTTCCGGCTCTCACAGACCTCCTTCCGCCTCTCACAGACCTCCTTCCGCCTCTCACAGACCTCCTTCCGGCTCTCGCCGACCTCCTTCCGGCTCTCGCGGACCTCCTTCCGCCTCTCGCAGACCTCCTTCCGCCTCTCGCAGACCTCCTTCCGCCTCTCGCAGACCTCCTTCCGCCTCTCGCAGACCTCCTTCTGGCTCCTCTGTCCTGCACTCATTACCTGTATCAGTGGCACCTGATGGAACGTGTTATCAGTATAACAGACACCTGTCCACAACCTCAGACACTCCAGACTCCACTATGGGGAAGGACCAGAGACACAATGGTAGACCTGCCCCAGGCTGGGGAGACTGACTCTGCAATAGGGAAGCAGCTTGGTGTGTGGGGGCAATCATTAGAACATGGAAGACATACAAGACCGCCGATAATCTCCCTCCATCTGGGGGCTCCACGCAAGATCTCACCCCGCGGGGTCACAAGAACGGTCCCAGGACCACACGGGGGGACCTAGTGACTGACCTGCAGAGAGCTGGGACCAACGTAACAAAGGCCACCATCAGTAACACACGACGCCGCCAGGGACTCCTGCAGTGCCAGACGTGTCCCCCTGCTTAAGCCACTACATGTCCGGGCCCCGGGTCTGACGTTTGGAGGATCCAGAAGAGGATTGGGAGAATGTCACATGGTCGGATGAAACCAAAATAGAACTATTTGGTAGAAACACAACTCGCCGTGTTTGGAGGAGAGAGAATGCCGAGTACCTACTGTGAAGCATGGCGGTGGCAACATCATGCTCTGCAAAGGGACCGGGGCGACTGATCCGTGTACAGGACAGAATGAATGGGGCCATGTATCCTGAGAGTGCAAACCTCCTTCCATCAGCAAGGGCATTGAAGATGAAACGTGGCTGGGTCTTTCAACATGACAATGATCCCAAACATACCACCCGGGCAACGAAGGAGGGGCTTCCTAAGAAGCATTCCAAGGTCCTGGAGTGGCCCAGCCAGTCTCCACATCTCAACCCCATAGAAAACCTTTGCCCAGCGACAGCCCCAAAACATCACTGCTCTAGAGGAGATCTGCATGGAGGAATGGGGATCTGCATGGAGGAATGGGGATCTGCATGGGGGAATGGGGATCTGCATGGGGGAATGGGGATCTGCATGGGGTAATGGGGATCTGCATGGAGGAATGGGGATCTGCATGGAGCAGTGTGTGCCAACCTTGTGAACACGTACAGGACACGTTTGACCTCTGTCATTGCCAACAAAGGATATATAGCAAAGTACTGAGACGACCTTTTCATATTCACCAAATACTTACTTTCCACCAGAATTTGCACATAAATTCGTTCCAGATCCGCCGGTGATGTGATCTGTCCGGATTTGTCTCCCATAGTTGGGGTCTCCCGGTGATGTGATCTAAAGCCAGGGATCAGTATTATGGGGGAGGAGCCAGGGATCAGGATAACTGTTACATTTCAGGATTGTATTAACCGCGTGCGTATGTTTCCAGGACCTGACGGAACACAATTCCTCGGCGGTGAAAAGTCTCACCAACACGGTGACGGTGGGCGGCCTGAGAGCCGGAACCATCTACGTCTTCCAGGTCAGAGCGCGGACCGTGGCCGGCTACGGGCGCTATAGTGGCAAGATGTACT
>NW_017311407.1:0-401 GCF_000935625.1 Nanorana parkeri
TGCTCAAAAAGGACACCTTGTTACACACCAGATAATTCACAGGTTTGAACATCCTTATTCATGTTCAGAATATGGGAAAAGTTTTCCTAGGAAAGAAAACATTCTTGGGCACCTGAAAATTCACACAGGTGAGCTTCCATATTCATGTTTAGTGTGTGGGAAAAGTTTCTCGCATAAAGGACACTTTATTACACACCAGAAAACTCACCCAGGTGAACAACCATTTTTATGTTCAGAGTGTGGGAAATCTTTTACCTTCAAAAGAAGCCTTCTTAGGCACCTAAAAACTCACATGGGCCATCGACCATTTGCATGTTCAGAGTGTGGGAAAGGTTTTATTGAGAGAAGATGCCTTCTTTCACACCAGAGAATTCACACGGGTGAGCGTCCTTTTTCATGTT
>NW_017311407.1:3896-5291 GCF_000935625.1 Nanorana parkeri
ATTTGCAGTTGAACCGGCACTGTAGACAGCCTCCCCGAGGTGCCCAGCAGGCTGCCGCAAGGCAAGCTCTGGACCTTACAGCAGCCAAATCCATGAAAAAATGTAAAGGGCTGGTATCGGCGCTTAGTACCCGGGCCGGTAATGGTGAAAATGTCCAGTGCAAACACCAATACTGGTATCGGCGCATCCCTATTTTATAAGATTTGAGTTCACCGAACGTTGAAGTAATCTCCGATCACTCAGGATTGTCTTCCGACCGCATTTCCTCCCGGAGGATGACGGCTCACCACGATCCTCCCAGGTGGTGATAACGGGTTGGACAATTTTTAACCCAATTTTAGTAATTTTTCCGCAATCTCTGTTTCCTTTGCTTGACGCCGGCCAATAATTTTGACCCTTCCGAAACCGAGTTCCATCTTCTCCACGACCTCGGGATCTGTCCTCTGACACGGTTGCGTAAGACACGAGAAGCTCCTCCATGTATCGGTTCGGGTTTCCAGATGACAGATATTGATCTCTGCCGTCATTGTCCAATGGAGGGCTCGCGCCTATTTCCAGGGGGGAGACTTTTTTTGGGGGGGCCAGGCAGTGTATATATACAGTATACGGAGACCGAGATCCATCGGTTTGGTGAGAGGCTTTCCACCCCGTGACTTTCTCCTTCTATATTGAGAGTTAAAGGGCCTCAACGTTGCCAAGACAACTGTCCGGCAGAGTAGCAGATAGAGAGGCCTGGAACCCAACTCCCTCACTTCCCATTGACTTACATTATATACAGGGTTTCAATTTACAATCCTCCCCCCCCAGAGAAGGAGGTTATTATGAATCAGTGAAAATTGAACCAAGGGCCCCCTGTATCCAAATGTGGCCCTGTATATACTTTAAGGGCTTCCTTAAAGGGCCCCAACATTGTCAAGTCATTATTAGACCTACTGGCTGGCAGAGTAGCAACCCAACTCCCTCACTTACCCTTGACTTACATTATATACAAGGTTTCAACCCTCCGGAGAAGGAGGTTATTATGATTCAGTGCAAATTGAACCGAGGGCCCCCTGTCTACAAATGTGGCCCTGTGTATACTTTAGGGGCTTCCTGTATAAAATCTTCCTGGAGGATTCTGTTGGAATGGCACTA
This sequence comes from Nanorana parkeri, assembly GCF_000935625.1. NCBI lineage: Eukaryota > Metazoa > Chordata > Amphibia > Anura > Dicroglossidae > Nanorana > Nanorana parkeri. The sequence continues at coordinate 5,031 of NW_017311407.1, forward strand.
CCGCCCCTAGGTGGCGATGATGATTATAGGAATTTCCCTTCACTCATCAGTGCCATCTAGGGGCCCTACTCAGCCGTAACACATCACGCCGAAGGTGAGGACACACAATGGAAAAATAATGAAGTCTTCGGCGGTACTAAGAATCGTATCTGTGAAGGTTCTCATCCATCCAAGTCCCATGGTATATCTGTAAAAAAAATAAGTCAAGGCGACTGGATCGGCTGTATTTTTCTCGAAGACGTTTCGCTGGTCATCCGAACA
>NW_017311407.1:5346-6714 GCF_000935625.1 Nanorana parkeri
GAAGACGTTTCGCTGGTCATCCGAACAGCTTTCTCAATTCAGATTTGAATTGTATTGTGAATTGAGAAAGCTGTTCGGATGACCAGCGAAACGTCTTCGAGAAAAATACAGCGAGTCCAGTCGCCTTGACTTATCTTTTTTACCGATATACTAAGAATCGGGTTTGATTTCTGCTCTTTTGTAGTTGACCGAATAATGAAGACGATGTCAGACAAAGTCTAATGACGTAACGGAGGCACGAGACACAACTCGGCGCTCGGAGAATGGCCCGCAGTTCTCAAACGCGCAACAAGGTGGCGACATCACTTATCAGTGTAGAGTAGAACCAGGAAGTGATGTCACATACAGACAGGAAGTTCTGGGTGAGAGGTGAGGTGGGAAGAAGTAGAGAGGAGACATTGCTGGAACTGGCAGCAGAGGAGGTAATAAGATATTATTTTATATTTACACCCAGTAAACATCCTAAATATAGAGCCATTTATCCAACCGTCCATCCAGAGCCGCCATTTATAGACCGGATACATCCTAAATATAGAGCCATTTATCCAACTGTCCATCCAAAGCCGCCATTTATAGACCGGATACATCCAAAATATAGAACCATTTATCCAACTGTCCATCCAGAGCCGCCATTTATAGACCGGATACATCCTAAATATAGAGCCATTTATCCAACTGTCCATCCAGAGCCGCCATTTATAGACCGGATACATCCAAAATATAGAGCCATTTATCCAACTGTCCATCCAGAGCCGCCATTTATAGACCGGATACATCCTAAATATAGAGCCATTTATCCAACACATTTATCCAACTGTCCATCCAGAGCCGCCATTTATAGACCGGATACATCCTAAATATAGAGCCATTTATCCAACTGTCCATCCAGAGCCGCCATTTATAGACCGGATACATCCTAAATATAGAGCCATTTATCCAACCGTCCATCCAGGGCCGCCATTTAGTCTGAGGTGTGAGGACTCTGGAGGGACTCTGTGTAGACATTATTCTTTTTTTTTTTTTTTTCTCCTTTTTAAATTCTTTAGTTTTTTATTTTGAGCCAACGTTTTACAATATACATACAAGACATAAACAATTGAGCCATTAGAGCGTACAGGTACATACTGTAAAAGTATATCAACATCTTCCAGTCCCATTCGCTGAAGTAACCAAATATTCACCATTAACAGTACAACATCATGTGGCGTCTGGGCTGTCTGGGATGATTGCAATGCAGATCTTATAGGTCCTGAAGTACAATAGTCAATAACTTTGATAGGCAAGGGTGGGGAAGCCCAGGGAACCCCCAGTCTACTTCCGCAGACTTAGGAGTGGGGGAGGGCAAATAACCCCTTGGGGGTAAAATAA
>NW_017311408.1:0-226 GCF_000935625.1 Nanorana parkeri
CAGGTCATCCTACGGGATGGGGGCTCCTCAGGAATACAGGTTATCCTACAGGATGGGGGTTCCCCAGGAATACAGGTTATCCTACGGGATGGGGGTTCCCCAGGAATACAGGTCATCCTACGGGATGGGGGCTCCTCAGGAATATAGGTCATCCTACGGGATGGGGGCTCCTCAGGAATATAGGTCATCCTACGGGCTGGGGGGTCCTCAGGAATACAGGACAACC
>NW_017311408.1:1115-2024 GCF_000935625.1 Nanorana parkeri
GAATACAGGTCCTCCTACGGGATGGGGGTTCCTCAGGAATATGGGATGACAGGAGGAGGTGGCATTTGGTGGTTGTACAGGGATGATGATGCAACCAATCCCGGGAGGGGGACACGGGGAGTGTGACCACGGATCTCACATCTATGATGGCGTCGGTCTGGATGTAGTCCATGTCCTTGTTGGACAGGCCAAGCTCTCGGCTCCCCCGCTGTACAGAGCTGACGATTCCGGAGGTGACGGTATTGCGCAATAAGTATGGCGTTCCCATGGCGACCACAAATTCTCCTTGGCGGACCTCAGAGGAGCGGGCGAGCGGCAGGGTGGGTAGTGGGACCTGTAGAGAAGACATATTAGTTGTGTAGTATGGGGGGGGGCGGGGGTTCTTCCTGGAGGTCAGGTGACCCTACCTTGGCGGAGATCTTGATGGTGGCAATGTCCTGGATGGGGTCTGTGGCCTGTACTTGGGCCTCATACACGTCTCCATTGTGAAGCTTCACCCGGACATTCCTCTTGTTGGCCACCACATGAGCGTTGGTGACAATCAGACCGTCTGAAGACACCAGGAACCCCGAACCATTGGAGAGGACCGTCTCCCGCCCGGTGAACGGGTGTCTGAGGACGAGAGAGGTGGGGAGAACACGTGACCACTGGAGGGCCAATCATCTCCCGGCTCCTTCAGTCACATCGGGGATGGGGGGGGGGCGAGGAGATGAAGGGGGAGACAAGCAGACCGTCTGAAGACACCAGGAACCCCGAACCATTGGAGAGGACCGTCTCCCGCCCGGTGAACGGGTGTCTGAGGACGAGAGAGGTGGGGAGAACACGTGACCACTGGAGGGCCAATCATCTCCCGGCTCCTTCAGTCACATCGGGGATGGGGGGGGGGCGAGGAGATGAAGGGTGGCAGAT
>NW_017311408.1:4527-6711 GCF_000935625.1 Nanorana parkeri
GTCACATGCCGGGTGGTGGGCGGTCACATGCCGGGTGGTGGGCGGTCACATGCCGGGCAGTCACATGCCGGGTGGTGGGCGGTCACATGCCGGGTGGTGGGCGGTCACATGCCGGGTGGATCTGCCCTGAAACAGCTGACAACGCATTGGAATGCTTCACCTTTTGCCAGTCACATATTCCAACGCTGAAAAAGTGGGCGTGACTATGTTAAAATGTGTGACCATGTCACCGATCACACATTCCAACCGAGTCACAATCTTTGATAGGACAGACACATGTCAGGTGGTGGGCGGTCCCATAGCAGAGGGAAGCGGTCACATGTCAGGTGGTGGGCGGTCCCATAGCAGAGGGAAGCGGTCACATGTCAGGTGGTGGGCGGTCGCATAGCAGAGGGAAGCGGTCACATGTCAGGTGGTGGGCGGTCGCATAGCAGAGGGGGGCGGTCACATGTCAGGTGGTGGGCGGTCGCATAGCAGAGGGGGGCGGTCACATGTCAGGTTGGGGGCGGTCGCATCGCAGAGGGAAGCGGTCAGATGTCAGGTGGTGGGCGGTCGCATAGCAGAGGGGGGCGGTCACATGTCAGGTGGTGGGCGGGCGCATCGCAGAGGGAAGCGGTCAGATGTCAGGTGGTGGGCGGTCGCATAGCAGAGGGGGGCGGTCACATGTCAGGTGGTCCCATAGCAGAGGGAGGCAGTCACATGTCAGGGGGTGGGCGGTCCCATGGGAAAGGGGGTGGTCACATGTTGAGGGGTCATGTCAGGTGGTGGGCGGTCCCATGGGAAAGGGGGCGGTCACATGTTGAGTGGTCATGTCAGGTGGTGGGCGGTCCCATAACAGAGGGAGGCAGTCACATGTCAGGTGGTGGGCGGTCCCATGGGAAAGGGGGCGGTCACATGTTGAGTGGTCATGTCAGGTGGTGGGCGGTCCCATAGCAGAGGGGGCGGTCCCCGCACTCACCGGCCCACGATCTCGATGTTGACCACGGCGGGGGCCGTTTTCTCGGCGACATCAGCGATGAAGTTGAACATTTGTCGCGGTCGGAGCCCCTCTCCCAGAATGTCAGCTGGTTTGGCTGCTTCTACCTTTGGGGCCCCCAGGAGCCAAACCCCAAATCCCAGGCCGGCCCCGATCAGCACCCCAATATACAGAGTGCCCCGAAACTGACCAACCCCGGGCTCTGACACCCCTGAATGTAAGGAACGGGCCCCCCAATGAGAACACAAGACACCCCGGGGCCCCTGACAGACCCCATAGTGTAGGTAACGGACCCCAAAAACCTGGGGCCCCAGATGATATGGCCTGGCAACCGGGGGCCCCTCACTGCCACTGGACACCCCCAACCACAAGGGCCCCCAGTACTGGACTTTAACATCCCGAAACCCCGCCTCTCTCACCCTAGAGGCTCCTCCCACCCGCCCGTCATAAAACTCAAAATCCTCGCAGTACAGGCTCCGCCCCCTGGCCCCTGACAGACTCCAACACCACCTCAGTGGCCCTCCGACAGCCCTCCAGGGCCCGGTGGTCAAGAGCGCCGCCATTTTGACAGACACGTGATCACAACCAACTTTATTGCTCCCGAAATAAGGAGCGTGGAGGAGTTAGGAGGGCGGGGCCGACAGAAGAGGGGGTGGGGTAAGGCTATGGGCTTGACCGACAGAAGAGGAGGAGTGAATCTGCAGGGGGGCGTGTTCTGTCTATAACACCAATTCTAGAGCTCATTTGACGTCACGTCCGGTTGGCTTGCCAGCAATCGATTTTAGGAGAGTTGACTAGTGCGCATGCGCCATTTTCCTGAACACTCAGGTTCGGCATTACTCTTCACTGCGCCTGCGCGGGAGGCCGCTTTCGACTGTGGCGGCCATATTGAGTGGGGCAACATGCTGGATGACTCTCCTCCTAGAGATGAAAATTCTGATCCTAGATGGAGAGGACACATACTCCAAGTGACCATACAGAGGATATACCACATACTCCAAGTCACCATACAGAGGATATACCACATACTCCAAGTGACCATACAGAGGATATACCACATACTCCAAGTGACCATACAGAGGATATACACAGTTACTTAAGCAGAGGGTAATTTTGGGGAAGGAGGTGAAAGGAAAGAAGGGGGGAGGGCCGAGGAGAAGGAAGGGGGGGAAGGAGAAGGAAGAAGGAGGGGAGGGAGAAGGAAGAAG
>NW_017311409.1:0-786 GCF_000935625.1 Nanorana parkeri
CCTCATCCTCCTCCTCACCCACCTCACCCTCCTCGCCCCCCTCATCCTCCTCCTCGCCCTCACCCACCTCGCCATCCTCATCCTCCTCATCCTCCTCCTCACCCACCTCACCCTCCTCGCCCCCCTCATCCTCCTCCTCGCCCTCACCCACCTCGCCATCCTCATCCTCCTCATCCTCCTCCTCACCCACCTCACCCTCCTCGCCCCCCTCATCCTCCTCCTCGCCCTCACCCACCTCGCCATCCTCATCCTCCTCATCCTCCTCCTCACCCACCTCACCCTCCTCGCCCCCCTCATCCTCCTCCTCGCCCTCACCCACCTCGCCATCCTCATCCTCCTCATCCTCCTCCTCACCCACCTCACCCTCCTCGCCCCCCTCATCCTCCTCCTCGCCCTCACCCACCTCGCCATCCTCATCCTCCTCATCCTCCTCCTCACCCACCTCACCCTCCTCGCCCCCCTCATCCTCCTCCTCGCCCTCACCCACCTCGCCATCCTCATCCTCCTCATCCTCCTCCTCACCCACCTCACCCTCCTCGCCCCCCTCATCCTCCTCCTCGCCCTCACCCACCTCGCCATCCTCATCCTCCTCCTCACCCTCCTCCTCATCCTCCTCCTCCTCACCCTCCTCCTCATCCTCCTCACCCACCCTCCTCCTCACCCACCTCGCCCCCCTCATCCTCCTCCTCACCCTTCTCACCCTCCTCCTCACCCACCTCGCCCTCCTCATCCACCTCGCCATCCTCATCCTCCTCCTCACCCTCCTCCTCATCCTCATCCTCCTCC
>NW_017311409.1:1227-1593 GCF_000935625.1 Nanorana parkeri
CCTCCTCACCCACCTCACCCTCCTCGCCATCCTCATCCTCCTCACCCACCTCGCCCTCCTCATCCTCCTCATCCACCTCGCCCCCTTCACCCTCCTCGCCATCCTCACCCTCCTCGCCCACCTCACCCTCCTCGCCATCCTCACCACAGGCCTCCGATATGTCGCCGCGATAAGTTACAACCACGTACTGCAGGAAAGGCGTCAAAGACACCGAGCAACCTCCACAGAGGACGAGGATGACCGGCCAGCTGACAGGGCCGCACCGCACGGGGTATATATATCAGACACAACGCAGGAATGTGCACATGTGTACTTGTCCCGTTTGCCCCATTGCCCTGACCTACCCCGAAACACACCTACCCCCCT
>NW_017311409.1:1842-2706 GCF_000935625.1 Nanorana parkeri
ACCTAACTCAATCATAGAGCCGTGTGCTCTATGACGGCCTCCCTCGCCTCCGCACACGGCTCTATGACGGCCTCCCTCGTCTCCGCACACGGCTCTATAGAAGTCTATGAAGCACAAATATGGAGGTGAGACCAGGACAGGGAGACTCGCCGTGCTGCATGTACACAAATGCCGGAGATGGAGGCCGGTGTACACAGGGGTGACATAGGTCAGGGCTGGAGAAATCCCAGGAGCCCGGTAGCCAAAAATCACAGCTGGCCCCCAACCTCTGAGGTGTTCTCTGGTTGTTGGCTCCTGGATTCCATATTATATATACACTATATTGCCAGAAGTATTGGCCCCTCCCCCTCCAGGTCCTCCAATCCCCTCCATGGCCCCCGGTGTATAGGATAAGGCCCCTCCCCCTCCGTGGCCCCCGGTGTATAGGACGAGGCACCTCGGCCTGCAGACGCTTCTACAGACATCGGTGAGAGAACGGGTCGCTCTCAGGAGCTCGGTGACTACAAGCGCGGTGCCGTGATAGGTTGTCACCTGCGCGATAAGTCCGTCCGTGACATTTCCCGGCTACTAAATATTCCGCTGCGGTCGCCTGTTACCGGGATTATAACAAAGTGCAAGCAACCGGGAACAACAGCAACTCAGCCAGGAAGTGGTCGGCCACGTCACATGACAGAGCGGGGTCAGCGCATGCTGAAGCGCGCAGAAGTCGCCGTCTGCAGAGCCAATAGCTACAGACCTCCAAACTCCATGCGGCCGTCAGATTGGCACAACAACAGTGCGTAGAGAGCTTCATGGAATGGGGGCGGAGCAGCTGCATCCAAGCCGCACATCACCAAGTGCAATGCAAAGCGTGGGATGCCGCGG
>NW_017311409.1:3832-4866 GCF_000935625.1 Nanorana parkeri
CACGGGAGGCCGGGGAGGAGGGAAGGCAGAAGACACGGGAGGCCGGGGAGGAGGGAAGGCAGAAGACACGGGAGGCCGGGGAGGAGGGAAGGCAGAAGACACGGGAGGCCGGGGAGGAGGGAAGGCAGAAGACACGGGAGGCCGGGGAGGAGGGAAGGCAGAAGACACGGGAGGCCGGGGAGGAGGGAAGACTTCTTCTGCATGGACCTCATGATTCCAGGGACCGGTCACGTTGAATCTCCGCCACGCACACGCGTGTGGCTCCTTCATTTCTCTTCTGTGGATTTGGAATATTTGGAAGAAATTGATGAATTTCCGCTAAATATCCCAAATGACCGATAACGCGTCTGAATGTGACAACAAAACACTGTCCGGGGCCCCTCTGTGCCGCGCGGCCCCATGTGCGCCCTTCTCTTCATTGCTATGATCAGAGCGGACGCCATATTTGTTGCAGACACAGACTGGAGGTCTTTAGCTGCCTCATGGTACATGTGACCTCCGGGCTCCGGGCCGGCTCTCCATGTCCCACCGTTGGGGCCTCGTCATGGCAATGTGGCTCCCGCGTGCAGTGTGAGATCCTCCGAGTACATGGAGTATGTTTGTGAAGTTGGCCGGGACGCCCTTTGTACTGTGCGTCGCCCGGCCCCGTCTGCAGATTACTGCGTCTCCCGTATCAGATCTGATCAGAGGACGGGACATGGGGGCGTTTATGGACGCCGATCGCCCGGGATTGGGATGGTAACACATACAGCCAATGGAGGAACCAACCGGCGGCCACCCCCGTGTCCATCCCCCACCCGGCACCAGAAATATGGGGCAGCAAAAGCTGTTCCTCCCGCAGACTATGAATGGGGCCCTTTGTACCTCCCACATGTGCTGTATGGGATGGGAGGGCGATGCTCCGGGGCCCGGTGCCAGGAGTCAGGGTGCAGTTTGCAGGGAGCGGTTCTTGGCACCAACAACAAGCGACAACCTTAAAGCTGCCACAACCGTCACCACGCAGTGACGTCTCCCCGACACTGAGGCCCCCCCCA
>NW_017311409.1:6325-6667 GCF_000935625.1 Nanorana parkeri
GGGGGGGTGACACCACACTGAGCCTTCCATAGCCTACAATGGCTGACAGCGCCAAAGTACAAACCAGCAGCGAGACACGGAGCCCCAGTGTTGGAATTTACACTTATTTTGCAGAATTCAGCATAAGGAGTGAGACTGCACAGCTCCCCAGTATACAGCGAGCGTACGGGGGACTAACACACAATAAGATATAAGAGTGAAAGCTCCTACACGTCTCCCTCACCAGAACTGCAGACTCCGGTGCTTCCGGAACTCCCGAATGCTCCTGTTGATCCGCAGCTTCTTCAGGTACGTCGGAGAAGAACACGGGAAGAAGACGGGCGACTGGGGGCTCCGGTCCTG
>NW_017311410.1:0-3542 GCF_000935625.1 Nanorana parkeri
TCACAACCTGAGCCAGCACTACAGGAAGAAGCACTCAGCTGAAAAGGGAAGTTCTTCCCAAGGATGAGAAGAGATACAGATTTAAAAGGAAGAGCAGCAAAGAGAAGGGAAACAACCATGGATTACAGTAAGGCACACATTACAGTATTGGTTTATGTTAAAAAATCTGAGGGTTTAATGTCACTTTAAGGTTTCCATAATCTCTGTATGCTGGCTAACTCAGGGTCCAAAGAGGTGGCCCAAGTTGGAACGAATTTCTCCAACATGTTAAAATAGATTTTTTTTTATTCCCAATATTCCCAATGGGCATAGGATTTCCCATCTGGTAAACTCTCTGAACCACATCACCCCCATCTACCTAGATTATGTAAAAGGCATGTGGAAAAGATATAGTCCTGGAAGTCCCAGTCCCATTCATATAAGATAGGGCATGCCACAAATAGGATTCTATCTCTGGGCATTGCCACAGTGAATGGAATAAATTAGGGTGCTCAGTTTGGCATTTGGGGCAGGATGTGATCCAATTGGGAAATTTTATAGGAACATTGATGGTCCAATGAAAAACTTTGAATTGGATTTCTCTCAAATTCTCACTCAATACAGCTTGATTTAGATGGCTTTCCAGGTTTCTTTAGTTGTTAGGTGTGTGAGTATTGCCTGTTGATAAGTACAGGGAATAGCGGGGGATCTGTTTAGGTGGCCTGCCTCAAGGTTTGATAGAACCATGAAATACTGTGTTTTTCCTCAACATTTTTGGAGTTGTTGTTGAAGGTGGAATTAGGAATGTAGAAAGTGCTCAACCTGTACACATTGCAGATAGTGTTTGCAGGGAATGCCACATTTGTGTTGTAGAGTTGAAAAAGGCAGTATGTGGGAGTCTGGGAGTCTAGAAGATGTTGAAAACTGTTAATATCTTTCTGCTGCTATTTGTTAAAAGCTGGGGAGTTCGTTCCCTGGGGGAAAGCTGGAGAGGAGTTTTTTTTTTCTAAAATAGTTTTATAGTAACAGATATAAAATTACAATAACTTTCACGTGATATACAGGTGAAACTCGAATAATTAGAATAGCGTGCAAAGTTCATTTGAAACTAATATATGAGATAGACTCATTACATGCAAAGCAAGATAATTCAAGCTGTGATTTGTCATAATTGTGATGATTATGGCTTACAGCTCATGAAAACCCCAAGAACCCCAAATCCACAACCTCAAAAAAGTAGATTATTACATGCAATCAATAAAACAAGGATTGTACATAGAACAATATCGGACCTCTGAAAAATACAAGCATGCATATGTACTCAGTACTTGGTTTGGGCCCCTTTTGCAGCACTTACTGCAATTACTTTTGCACGATATTCTAATTATTCGAGTTTCACCTGTAAGTACCAACACTTTTTAGAATTTCCAAAACGTGTACATAGTATTATCCAGGATACAGAAACATGACCGTGCTGGAGATGCTGAGTTTGGGGTGCACATAAACTGGGTACTACATAGGAGGTCAGATAGTGATCAAAGGTCATTTATTACCTATACCGCCTTTGTTACATTGCTGAATGCAAATAACGCACCTTGTCCCCTATGTGATTCGTTACCCCAGGTAGCCCTCGCCCCCCCCTGTAAGGGTCTTCTACTCGGTCATGCTCCAGTATCCCTGAGTAAAATATACTGTCATATTAGAACTTAGCAACTATAACAATTTCAGCCAAGACTCAGCGACTTCCTCCTCCCCGCCTTTCCGAGCACATCCTGTTAACCCTCTCGATAGCCCTTCCACCCTAGGCGGTCCACACACCAGGAAATAAAACCACCCTACAAATTAAGGTAATTAGAACCAGTGCCACTCGTATTTATTAGGATTGTGTGGGGCATGAAGAAGTCTGCTCCTTATTGGCTAATGGTATTTTGTTCCCCATCATTCGAGGGGGTTACTGTAGGTCCTGTGGGTAGGGCGAGACAACCCAAAGAGCCTTGCAGTTCCCCCTCCAAATACCACGAAGAATACCTGAAGGGGAGAACAACCTTGTGGATTAGTTTCTCGCAACTGGGTTTGTATAAAAGAGCTCCATCTATCAAAGAATCTCGTCATAAGATCATCCCCTTCCAGGATAGCCTCCAGTCTCTCCTGCCACAAAATCGTTTTCAGAGTTTCCAGTAGTTGATTTAAGTGAGGTGGATCGCGGGGGAAAGCCAGGCCTTCATCACTACTCTTCTAGCCAGTAAGAGACACATTTGCAGCCATAGCCATCTGGTTTTGGGAAGTGGCATATCCGACTCCCTGTAACTGAATAGACACAACCACTGTTGGATAGGCAACTCAGTTTCCACAATCCTAGCTAGTAACATAGTATTTGAGGTTGAATAAAGACATAAGTCCATCAAGTCCAACCTGTTGTGTGTGTGTGTGTGTGTATAGTCCATGAGTGTTCTCATTCTTAAGAGTACCTGTACCCTTGTACATTTCGACCTCCAGCAGGAGTTATTACTTTCTGCTAGACATGTGCAGCCGGAAAAAATTTGTTTCGTTTCGGATTTCGTTTGTTTCGTTTTTCTCATTTCGGGTACTCTGTTTGTTTCGTTTCATATTTCGGAATCGGTTTCGGATTTTGTTCGTATTCGGTTCCGGATTTTGTTCGGATTCGGATTTCTGAAACTAATTTCGGAATTCGGATATAGAATTCGGAAATGCGTATGTTGGTCGAACGATGTTACGTACGTTCGCAGCAGAATTGCCACCGTTGGCATTTCTGGTTGCTGTGTTGTAGTCTTCTTCACTATTAAAGGGACATGAAAATCTTTTCTGAATATTGTTTTATCCCTTTAAACGTTGACCATGCATGATCAGGAACATGATACGATTTAGTAATTCCCATCCATGATCAATTTTTCTGCCCCTTAAATGGCTTTTAGGGGCACCGCACAACGTTGCACACCGCCGCACCTCCGCCACACTGAGCCAATCACACTGGTATGAGGGAGCCCCTCATAATGGACACAGCGGGTGTACAGACCCGGGAACTCGGCACAGGGATGGTGGGAGCCCGTCATAATGGGCACAGCGGGGGTACAGACCCGGGAACTCAGCACAGGGATGGTGGGAAACTGCCATTCTGCTCCCTGACAGCGAGGTGTGAGGTTGTTGGTTCCTTAGCTCGTGAGCTTCCAGAGACCGGGGGCTAGAGTTGCTTCTCTGCCCCCAGGAGAGATGCTGGATCCTGGGGAGGACCCCGGCGGGGGCTCCCTGGAGAGGCCTATGACTAGGCCTCAGCCTGTGGAAGATTCTGGGCCTGGCCCAAGGAGGAATGAGTCCCTGTCTGCTTTTAGATGGAGGATTGTTGGAAGGCTGACACGGATCGATAAGGAGGAGGAGAAATTGACGGCTTTGAAAGCTGAATTTAGAAAGAAAAAGCTGATTTATGCCAAAGTGTTCAGCAAGAAGAGACCGGCTCTGAGGCCTGAGTTGAGAGACGTGGAGCAGGCTTTGAGGAAGCAGAAAGAGTTGGTGAGCGCTCTGAAGGAGAGCAGCGGAGCATTTAAAGA
>NW_017311410.1:6398-6664 GCF_000935625.1 Nanorana parkeri
AAGCAGAAGGAGTTGGTGAGCGCTCTGAAGGAGAGCAGCGGAGCATTTAAAGAAAAGTATAAAAATGAAGAGCGTTTCAGCAGGATGAGGAGAGGAGCCGCTTCCAGCATGGAGAGTGACGCAGCCAGTGAGGAGATGCCGGTACCGACAGAGATGAGCCCAGCTCTTCAACACCTCAGGAATCTACTAAGCCCCCAATGGTGGAGGCCTCTGTCCCCCTCCCTTCGCAGCAGCAATATGGAGGATCTAAGCAGGAGGTTGAGGGA
>NW_017311411.1:0-819 GCF_000935625.1 Nanorana parkeri
TTTTTTATGTGTAACTTTAAAAAAAAATTGGGGGGGGGGGAACTTACATTTCTTTTTTTTCACTAAACTTTATTGCTATCACATACGGGGGCTAATTAAACTCCCCTATGTGATAGCAAAATATGTGATAGGTCCTCTTTATGGAGACATCAGGGGTCTGCTCCATCAGCTTCTGAAGCTGGAGAGTGACACAAGAATGCGGAAGTGATGTATTATACAACACTTCCGCATTCTTGCAGAGGAGAGGGGACCGGAGGGAGCTTGTGTACCGAGCTCCCTCTGATCCCCTGTGACACAGTCGACATGCTGATCCTGGGCTCTCAACGGGCACAGCGGAGCTCGGGATCAGCGGGACAACTGCGGGGGCGACCGCGGAGGGGGGTGGTACCGATCGGCACACCATACACGCGATCCGCCGGCAGATCGCTTGTATGGCAACAGGCATCGCTGCCTGTTTTTAAATAACGGCCATCTCCTGCTCGCGCGCGAGGGGGCGTGTCTGAGCGGACGTCTAAAGACGCCCGCTCAGATCTAGAGACCTCTCGGCCGGCCGTTTTTTTACAACGGCCGGCCCTGAGGTGGTTAATGAAAGGAAGAAGCTTTTACAAAAAGCTTAATTATTTAATTAATGAATGCCTCAATATTGAGGCATTCATTAATGATTGGCAACTGCTGAGAATCAGCTGTTACCAGCATTACAAAGCCGGATATAACTCGTCACGTACAGTGTGCCAGTCATATAGGCACAAAGTGCCGGGACGTACACTGTACGTCTCCCGTCACGAAGGGGTTAAAACAAATGGTAATTTTACTTGATTT
>NW_017311411.1:1007-6662 GCF_000935625.1 Nanorana parkeri
ACTCTAGAGATCACATGACCTTCCTCCAGGAGCCAAGCTTCGTTCTGAGGCTACTCTAGAGATCACATGACCTTCCTCCAGGAGCCAAGCCTCGTTCTGAGGCTACTCTAGAGATCACATGACCTTCCTCCAGGAGGCAAGCCTCACTCTGAAACTTTACCCCCTGATATCTTACCGGAAAGGTTTACTCAGAGTAAACCTTTCAGGGCTTGTTCACACCAAGCGCGGAGCAGAGCAGAGCAGAGCAGGTGCAGACCGGATCAAAACTGTGTACAATGTATTCCAATGGTATTTTTAGCTCCAGTTCACATCACAGCGTGCAGATCCAGAGCAGGTAAAAAAACTGCAGCAGGCCCTATTTTACCTACTCTGCATCAAAAACGCATCAAAAACGCATGCAAATGCCTGGAACGCACTGAAAGCCCATGTTAAACTTTAAAAAATCCAAAAACGCGTCAAAACGCATCTAAAAGACTAGCTTGCGTGTGCAGAAACCTGACCGGATCTGCTCTGCATTTGGTGTGAACAAGGCCTCAGGGAGAAAATGCCTCTCTCGCGGACGTCAGGGAGCCGCTATCTAATAGCGGGAGACTCCCTGAACATCAGGGAGACTTGAGATCCCTGGAGAACTAACTGCCACCAGCTCCCCAGGCTCCTGGAACTCCCGCTGCAGCTGTGATGTGTCCCTCATATAACTGGTATATGGAGAACTTGTATACCTTAGGCCCCATTCACACTTAGCGATTTATCGCCCATTTTTGCCACGCGATATCCCGAGAAGTCGCCGGCCAATCGTATTCAATGAAGCTGTCTTAGCTCCTGTCACTCCAGCAGGACCCTTTTTTCGGCAGATTTTGCACGATTTTTCTATTTTTTTAATGGAGTCCTATGGTGAAGGTCGCGCTACCGTCGCTAGATCATCGCTGGAACGTCGCCCCGAAAGTCGCGCTATACCGGCCGCACGGATCCGCTGAAGAAGGTATGTCACTTAGTGTGAATGGGGCCTCAGACTCTGCCTACCTATAGATCCGCAGAAGGGTTCCCCTCCCATGTATGGCAGCGACTGACAGTAGGAGGCGGGAGGGGGAAACTACCACCAGAGCCTCCCTATAGATCTGCAGAAGGGTTCCCCTCCCATGTATGGCAGCTACTGACAGTAGGAGGCGGGAGGGGGGAACTGCCACCAGCTCCCCCAGGCTCCTGGAACTCCAGTGTATGCACATTTCCTCTTATCAACTTCCATGGCTAGCTTGGCCTATAGGCTCCAGAGAACCTATTTACTGTATACCCCACTATACCAGGAACATTCCCCAGCATATACATACCCCAGCATATACATACAACACCATATACATACCCCAGCATATACATACCCCAGCATATACATACCCCAGCATATACATACCCCAGCATATACATACCCCAGCATATACATACCCCACCATATACATACCACACCATATACATACCCCAGCATATACATACCCCAGCATATACATACCCCACCATATACATACCACACCATATACATACCCCAGCATATACATACCCCAGCATATACATACCCCACCATATACATACCACACCATATACATACCCCAGCATATACATACCCCAGCATATACATACCCCACCATATACATACCCCACCATATACATACAACACCATATACATACCCCACCATACACATACCCCGCCATACACATACCCCACCATATACATACAACACCATATACATACCCCACCATATACATACCCCACCATATACATACCCCACCATATACATACAACACCATATACATACCCCACCATACACATACCCCACCATACACATGCCCCACCATATACATACCCCACCATATACATACCCCACCATATACTTACCCCACCATATACATACCCCACCATATACATACAAGACCATATACATACAAGGCCATATACATAAAAGACCATATACATACCACACCATATACATACCACACCATATACATACCCCACCATATACATACAACACCATATACATACCCCACCATATACATACAACACCATAAACATTACCCAACATATCTACCACCCACACAGAGCATCACTACCAAACCTCTGCAGAGCATCACTGCTACAGTCCTCAGAGCATCAGTACAACCGTCCGCAGAGCATCACTACCTCCAACCTGCAGAGCATCACTACCACCGCCCATTGAACGTCACTACTACTGTCCGCGGAGCATCACTACCACCACCTGCAGAGCATCACTACAACCGCTTCAGAGCATCACTACCACCACCTGCTGAGCATCACTACAAGCAACTGCAGAGCATCACTACCATCCCCTGCAGAGCATCACTACCATTATCTACAGAGCATTGCTACCAACGTCCGCAGAACATCACTACCACCACCTGCAGAGCATCACTACCACTATCCCTGAGCATCACTACCACGGTCCGCAGAGCATAGGTACCACCACCCACAGAGCATCACTACCACCATCCGCAGAGCATCACTAACACTATCCAGAAAGCATCTCTATCATCTGCAGAGCATCTCTACCAACCTCAGTGTCAGTGACCGGCGATGAGTCCGAAACAGCGGGGACACTACAGGGTGCTGTGTACATTGTCAGTGATGAGTCTAATACAGCCGGGACACTACAGGACGCTGTCAGGGCCGGTGCAAGAATTTTTGCCTACACAGGCGAAGGAGCATTCTTGCGACTATCTCACCCCCAAGGCGCGCGCTCCCTTTAGGCGGCTGCCTATGCACCGCACCTGTAGTCAATTAACTCTGCCTCCCATCAATATTAATACATGTCTGTACCTTGGTACGGGCATAGATGGGAGTAGAGATCCACCGATACCATTTTTTTCTAGACCGAGTACATGAACTATAGAGGGCTACAAATACAGTTCCCACTCTCCCCCACATCCCCTCTGTTCCCACATCTCCCCTCTAGGAGAGCGGTGTGTGGGCAGAGACAGCCAGCGCTGTCACAGGAGGCTGGGCTCTCCTTATCACACGGCTCGCTCAGCCTCCTGTGACAGCTGACAGGATGAAGAGCAAGGTACAAGCAGTCAGTGATCACTGAGTGTTTGTAAATAATTGAGGACACGGTATGGTTACTATATCCTCAATTATGAATGAATGGGAAGTGATCTACATCACCTCCTGCTCATTCATAGTTGGGGTTATAGTAATCATACTCTGTCCTCATGTTATAAATGAAGGAACACTCAGTATAGAGGATTCCGGTTCATTGATAAGAGGGATACACAGGGCTCTGTGTCCTCAATCTCTTTTTCTATTTTAAAAGGGAAATATCAGGGGTCTGTTTAGACTCCTACTATTTCCCAACAGTAAGGTAAAAAATAAAAAATATTCTATAAAAATGAAATATAAAAAATAAAGTTGTTTAGGGGGGAACTTACCTGTCGCTCCTCTGCTCACACTACTTAGAAAGGCGGCGATCACACCTGTCAGCGCTCCCTCTCTCTCCTCCTGGCCGCTCTGAAGCTGCAGCATCTTAAATAGGCCCCCCTCCCAGTCGGATCTTTGCGCGCCCCCCCAGGAACACTACAGGGCGCTGTGTACAGTGTCAGTGATCGGTGATGAGTCTGGTACAGCGGGGACACTGCAGGGCGCTGTGTACATTGTCAGTGATCGGCGATGAGTCCGGTACAGCGGGGACACTACAGGGTGCTGTGTACAGTGATCGGTGATGAGTCTGGTACAGCGGGGACACTACAGGGCGCTGTGTACATTGTCAGTGATCGGCGATGAGTCCGGTACAGCGGGGACACTAAAGGCAGGGCCCACCTTAGGCCTTTAGGCGCCCTGTGCAAGACAGCTTTACCACGCCCCTCTGTGACCACACCCTTCAGTGGCCACACCCCTAGTAACCACACCCATTTCCCCCCAATATCCGAACCTTTTAAAGACTCTTATTTTTTTAAGCCGCAAAGAAACACATTAAAAAGTATGCTAAAAATAAAACTTTTATTCTAAGGTATTAAACTTATCGGCACAATATCAGTATTCTTATCAAATAAAACAACAGAAGGTAAACAATAAATGTCAAACTAAAATAGTCTATAAAAATAAAGTGTCAGGTTGTCATGCCGACACACTTTATTCAAGTAAGTATATCTAGAAAAGTTAAAGTAGAAAACAGAACACAAAACCCGGACTACGTGTAAAATGAATGAATTACTTTATGTCCGAATATACGAGAAATTTATTCAGCCGCATAATAATTTGTCTGTGAAAGCGTGCCACCATCTTGGAGGCAGGGAGCATGACGTTACATGACGCCATGCATGCGTGGCGTCAGGTGACATCACACACCAATATTGGCCCCACCATCTTGCTGTATACCTAGATATACACCAAGATGGCGGCACCCAACACGTGCGGTGTTATATGATGTCATGCTCCCCGCCTCCAGAACACGCCAGTGGCTGAATCCAAAATAGCATAAAAATCTCAGTGTCAGTGATTGGCAATGAGTCCGGTACAAGGGAACACTACAGAGCGCTGTGTACAGTGTCAGTAATGAGTCCAATAAAGTGGGGGCAGCGACTGCGGTGTCTGTCTGACGTGCACGCTCACGGCTGTGTGCATTCAGCTCCACTATGTCTCTCCTCTCCCCCCCCCGCCGATGATCTGTACGGGCGCCGCTCTCATCCTCCTCAAGAAGCTTCAGGTCTGCAGACGGGAGTGAGCGGCGGACTCACAGGTAAGACCCGTGCAAGTTTCATGTTGGTAGTTCTGTTCTTATATAAACCTAAAATAATTTAAAAAAAAGAGAACAAAATTAGATTTGGGCCAACAAAACCATCAAAATTGCTAATTGGTTGGTGCGAGCCACTGTACACAAAAGTAAGTGGAAGGAGCAAAGTCCTCCAATGAGAGAAATGTCATCAACACCAAACTGACTGCCTTTTTTTTATATAGTATGGAATGGACTCACTTTAGTCTAGTATTCCTATTTTTGGGAATTGCTAAAATATAAGACCTACCCCGAAAATAAGACCTATTTGTGACCATTCCCAGGGCCTCGCGCCACTACTCCAATCAAGTTAAGCAGCAGCTGAAATCTGGGAAATCAACCAGCCATAAGCATAAACAAACCTGAGGCCTACAAGTTGAAGTTGCTGCACTATCTTGAGGCACACAGTTTGCTGCTTTTGTTGCTTTTGTTTCTCTATCCCTCTCCTGCAGGATTTACCAGTAATAACATGGGATTGTAGAACCCCACCGCACCCACAACCTATAAATACATTAAAATATATGACAGAATAAATAAAAACTATACAAACGATATGAGTGGAAAATATTGGCCGCGGCCCTTTATTGGGGTTAAAAGCAAAATATAAATTCTTTATTTAAATTCAACAACACTAATATATAAACGAATTAACTTTTAAAACCAGTTAACATAAAGTAGCTCAGTCACCCAGACTCGAGCCATACTCATCACCAGTCCAATATAACATTAACACTGTCCACCCACATATGTGGGCGACAATACCCCACCAGCCAGGTTAACAACCTGGCACCCCCACAGCCGCGGCCGCCTCAATCATAGACTGAAGCCCTGAGTTAAAAATGTTGTTTCCAATGTCGGACAGGTGCACCCTGTCGTTACGGAACAA
>NW_017311412.1:0-928 GCF_000935625.1 Nanorana parkeri
AAACAAACACCAAGAAGACAACCAACATCAACAGTAAAACTGATTACCCGGTTTTCCAATCAGTCCGACCAGGTTAAAGGGATCGTGGACAGACATTGGCATCTTCTGTCACAAGATCCTATTATCTCTAAAATATACGCACTCAATCGGAGATCGTATACCGACGCCCGAAGTCCCTGAGGGACCAACTAATACACAGTCACCATTTAGAGACAAGTTCAGATAACACAACCCACACAGGTACCTTCAAATGTGAACACTACAATTTTTGCAGGTTCATAAAACAGGGAAGATGCATCAAACTCCCCGATGGCCAAATGTGGTCCCCTAAGGACCACATTAATTACCAAACCAAAGGGGTGGTATACCTCATACTGTGCGTATGTGGCGCATATTATGTGGGGAAAACTATTAGACCCTTCTTCAAAAGGATCCAGGACCATACCTATCTATCGTCAAACGGCAAGATGACTACGCCAGTGAGTCGCCATGTGGGCCTCTATCATAATTTTGACCCCACTGTATTATCCTTTTTTGGGTTGGAACACATAGCAGAGGATACACGAGGGGGGGACTGGGACAAGAAAATTTTACAGAAAGAGACGGGGTGGATATACAGATTACGAGCTACTAAGCCACCCGGGTTAAATGAAACATTAAGTTTCAAATCCTTTCTCTAGTAAAACACCCCTTGTCATCATCCCTAGTAGCTACATCTCCGCTATCCCTAATCAAAACCTATACACGGATATATATGAATATACACATATGCATATATATCTATGTATATATTGGCTCATGTTCAAACTAAAAATTAATCATAATGCAAGGTTTCTGTAGACCTGAACTTTGACTAACATTGTGGCTGTCTGTCCCACACTGACCACAAGTGTGGGAAACGTTCACTAGGTTTATGATAACCAGAGAT
>NW_017311412.1:1289-7946 GCF_000935625.1 Nanorana parkeri
ACTGTTATAGCGCCCGCGTGACCCACCGACATCAGTCTGCGCCAGGTAGGCAGCGGTATTAGATGTGGGTGGCGTAGGGGTAATCGGAGGACCTAATTTTGGAAGACAAGCAGACAGAGACTTCTGCTCGGTCCATGCCTTTTCCGTCTTTTCGTCTCCTCAAACTGTGTGGCCATCAGCCTGATTGACTCAAACACCTTGTTTTTGTAAGTATACGTTGGCCGCCGTGCCTTATACATATACACCCCTTTATAACTGAAAGGAGTATTCCTCCACTTATGAGTGATGTTTTCTCAATCTAACTAGACTGTGGCCTATTATCATCATACCCCTCTTCTCTTTTCTTCTTCTAGGTTGTCTCTTCCTTCCTTTCTCTTACCCCTAAAACTCAATATTGGGAATTGACCGACATAGTACCCCTCCTATTTTTAGGGGGGACTACGCAGGGGCGTAGCTCGACCAGACCCGCCCAGACACATATACACACCAGAGCACATAAATTGGTAGGCAAAAGTTAATTTGACTATGTACTATATTTTTTCTCTAGGGAGAATTAAGAACGTTCATCATGATTTTCATATTTTACAAATTATATAGATACCTCCTGTACCTGAAGAAGCGCCTGGGTGCGCGAAAGGTCGTATCAGCTCCTCCATTTATGAACCTCCACCAACTCTATACAGCATTTAAGCTTCTAAGGAATTGTTATCCCTTATCCTTGATCGTCTGTATTATCAGATTGTTTCCTAAACTATGCACTTATCTTATTATGATTTAATCATGCTGTAGGAAGGGTACATATGGAGAGAGCACACAGGGAGCTATCTAATTAGCTGATTTTAATTTGGATTGTATATCTAGCCTTTGTTTTTAATGAATGTAATTAAAATTAATTCTTTTATATGAATTTCTTTGTGGAGTAAGTTCCTTTGGTGCTCTCAAAACCCCACTTTCTGTCCTTGTCGAATATAAATTCTAGGGGTGTGGCACCTACTATTCGGACCCAGATCGAAAACCATCGTCTATATTTATTAAATAAAACAGTGCTGTGCAGGCTGATGCACGGATTTGTGCCTACACATGTGAAGGTGCATTTTTCTGCCTCCCTGGCAGAACAACCTCCCCTACACACTGTGCTTGCAAAGAGCAATCTCCCTACTACACCATGCAGTGGCCAGCTGCAAGACCTAGAAATAGACAGCCGGGCTTTGTAATGACATCAGAAGATGGCAGCGTGGGACCTGGCATGTTGCAACAGAGTGGTGGATTACACAAGACAACACTGGATGTGTATTTTTTTTTTCATTTTTTAAGGACAATGCAGTGGACAAAATAAAAGGGAAAAATACTTCTAAAGTGGGAGTGAAGTTCCTCTTTAACAACAGAGCTTAGTACTCCTATTATAAATGCAGCATTAATTACACACTAATAACACAGTGAACTGACAATTTTCTTCTATCTGGGATATAAAACACCAGCTGCTGATAAAAAATAAAATGAAATAGTACAGAGAATAAGGAATGCAGCACTCACCTTTTCTTAGCAGAGATCTTGTTGTTAGTGGACTGTACCCAAAATAGGTGGGGGGGGTTGGTTAAATGAAAGCTGAGATGCTGCTGTTGTGTGATTTGTGAATCAGAGCAGGTTTAGTGTATAGAAATATACCAGCAGTGTGTGTATACATTGTGGTCAGGTACGAGCAGTGTGTGTATCATTTGCCGGCTCAAGGGGCAGCTGCTTTGGGCCCCACTCCTTTTGCCTGCGTTAAAGATGGCCCTAACTAAAGCAGTTGAGAAAGTTCACACAAAAAGGAGTGGATTCTCTTTAATTATTCAATTATATGAAGATTAAACTCTTGCTAATTTCATCTGCACATTACTGTATAACTGAAATGAATATTTACTTTTTTGTGTGTGTGTGTGTAGGCTCTTAACCCTTTTAGAATATGCCCCATAGAGTTTGAGGTGATTTAGCTACGGAACTATGGTCATTCTGCATAAAAAAACTGAACAATAAACTTTGGTCCCTCCACCTGAAGAAAGTTACACCCTAATGCACCCTACTGTGATCATATACACCCAGTAGAGCCCATCTGGATGGAACCCAAATAACAAATACATTTTTGGATTGTTAAAGGAAAGTGGAGCACATGGAAGAAACCCATACAAACTAAAGAATTACATACAAACTAAATGTAAGTAGTGTCAATAGTGAAAATCTAATTCAATAGATAAGGTAGATTTATCCCATTGTAGTAAGTATTTCAAATACAAAATAAGAAAATAACCAACAAAATAATTCAGGTTTCTGTGTACCCAGGGATAAAGATCAAAATGCAACAAAAAGGCATCCGTGAAAATACACTCTCCATGAAACAGGAAATCACATGATCTAAAAATGACATAATACAATGTGCAGGTACTGTATATGAGACTTAAACATGATCATAACATAACAGCATGCACATGCTTATATAAAGGATGCACTAAAGACTATTTCAACAATAATTAAAATGTATACATTCAATATACAGTATAGAGGTTGAACAAATACACATATGTGCAATTAATAAAGTACCATGTTCTAGTTCACAATCCCCTATAGCATGCTAAAGTGAAGGAAACGGGTAAGGTTAGAGAGAAAATAGCATCAGGAATTACAGCAAAAATAATACATAATAAATATCCACTTAGCTGAGAGATAGGGTAGGGGAAATTGAAAAAGAGAGAGCAGAACATGGTGGCAAACAAAATTATGAAATAAATGTTCTGTTTACCTTTTCAGCAGGATGTGTTTTGTAATGTTTGAATCATGCAATAAAAATATTTTGTATTTATGTATGTATTTATGCTTCGGTACTGCAACAGCTCTTCTGTTTATTTGCAAATATCAGTGAAATAATTATTCTGGATGCTAACTGCATTCCATCAGTAGGAAAGAAGCTTTTGTCATAAGCAGAATAAAGGTTATTTTTCTTTATCCTACCACTATTCATAACAATGCTGTGCATAAAGGACCATAATCACAAAATTATTGCTACTTTATAGTATGTCATTTTATAGAAAATACAGTTTTTGCAGAGTTTATTTTTAGCATCTTTAAGCAACTTCAAAAAATACAGACTTTAAATGCAACTGCAAGTTTTTGGGAGTGCACAAGGTCTCACAGAGTAATCATTGGCACCATGGCACTTTTGACCATTTGCTGACTGATTAATAGAAGAAGGGACCATTCTGACCTACATCTGAGGCCATTCCTGCCCTGTTCCTGCAGTACATGTCGTAAGGCCAGTGCTAGTGAAGGGACAATTACAAAACTGTAAACAGAAGCTGTCATTTTGTACTATTTCTCACAATAGCGTTGTTTTCATTACATATACAAGACGTCTATGGCAATGGTTTATGATTTATATTGCTAACATTTCACAACAGTAATCTCTATATATTATAGGCATGTGATAGTTAGGGTTGCCACAGGTCCGGGATTCACTTGGACAGTTTTGGAATCTTGTGTCCAGTTTTCAAGCCAGCTGAGCCCTGGACACAAGGGGGGTTATTCACTAAAGAGCCGAAGGATCCAGCCATAGCTTCGGCTGATCCTTAGGATCTCTTCGGTCGCCGGAGCCCTTCGGTTCAGTCGAACTAAAGGGCTGCTGTACAGGCTATTCACTATAGCCCATACAGCAGCTGAAGACAGCTGAGTGGCTCAGCCGAGCCAAAGGCATATGCTTCGCTGGACTGAGCCGAACTGACAGCCAAAGCGGGGGAAACAGCCTGCTGAAGGCCAGCCGTTCGCCCCACAAATGACAGCAGGGCGGAACCAGCCGTTATCTCACAGCTGGCTCCACCCAGTTATAATGACCTTTGGATGCTGATCTGCCATTAAACAATAACAACTGGGCGGAGCCGGCTGTGACGTCACGGCTGGCTCCGCCCAGTTGTTATTCATTGGCCGGGACCTGCTAGAAGATTCCAGGTCCCACGCTGCCATCTTCTGATTAAGACAGCAGACAAAAAGGAAAAGCAAAATTACAATTTACAACTTGTGATATATTTTACTTATTTTGGTTTCCTCTCCATGCTCCCTGGTGACAAGGGATCATGGAGCCTGCTTCTTGGCCAATCAGGAAGCCGGGCAGCGTGTGAGAACTTGCGGTCCGGGTTCCTGATGCTGGAAGTTCCAGTATCGGGATAAGTATTGGGAGCATTTGTTATCGGTGCATCCCTAGTATCAACTAGTAAAGTAAAGCTTATTGCATTATCCCCCTAAAGCCTTCAATGTATAACTTACAATTTTAATAAGATTTTCTGACTAGATAGTTAGATACAATTACAAACTAATTAGATTAAGAAAGTAACAAAACTAAATCAAATACCAAGGAGTTTCCAACTACAAATCTGCAATGTATACATTAACAAAACTGCAGACATATCACAGGGTAGATATAGTAAATATTTCTCATGCATGACAATATATTACCTAAATAATACATTAAAGTTTTAATATGAATTATTTCATTAGAGCTATTATTTTGAAAACAAATTGTACTTTTGAAAACAAACTCGCCTTACTACTATTTACCGCCTAAAAAAAATTGATAGTGTTTTGGGTTTTTTAAAATTCCAATTTAAAGATGAACTAAGGCTAGGGGAGGGGGCACTGGGGCACTGGGGCACTTGCCATACTGTGCAAGTATGCACAACATTGAACATTTTGGAAAACTTACCTTTTAGTTTGCCATTTTCCATGGATGAAATGTCTGTACATCCCATAGCTGCTCCATCATAGTCAATGCCGTTTCTCCCAGCATTTCTTTCAAATCTGGTGTCCTTCTTCTTTAGCCATTAGGCATTCAGTGATGACATAATGTGCATGCATTCTGAAGTTGCATTATCCCAGCACCTGGCTCCAGTCTATCATATTAGAGATGCCACCGCACTTCACCACAGCCAGTGTACACAAAAAGTGCTAAGAACAAGGAAAGTCATAGATCCTACTAGCTGCAGAAGATTTTACAGCAAAGTGGACAAAGATACTAAATCATAGGAGTCTGATTTTGTACAGCTGATTTGCATATTATTTGCATAAGCCTCAGAATTAAATTATTAATAGGGGTTTAAACAACTCTGCTATTAGATGACGGGAGGGGGGCGTGCCCTGATCTTAATGGCGGCTGGACGTGTCTGATGTGAGCGCCGCGCCATCTGCTCGCTAACCGCCCGCACATACCGACACACAGACGACAGACATCCCAAATATTTCGCATGATTTTGGCAAAGGGGAGTGGAAGATGAACCGTAAGAAGACCGGGAAACAGGGGGCGCCGAAGGTACCTGTAGTGAGCCCGTTGCATCGATACATGACGGCTGAGACTCTGAACCGAGCGCAGGGAACAGCAGCTCGCTCAAGCCTCTCCCCCGGGCAGTCCCCACGTCAGAGGGCAATGGACTCTTCAACTCTGAGGCTGGAACAGGGGGGTGAACTAGATCACTCCATACTATTGCCCATAGAGGAAATGGTGAAAACTCTCCCTACTAAAAATTTACTGACTGATATGTTTGCTCACCTGGAACAGTCATTAAAAAATGACATAGAAGCCATGAAAGGTGAAATTACACATCTCCTGCACAGAGTGGAAGAGGGGGAATCGAGGCTAGATTCTCATTCGGTGTCAATTAGGACATTGCAGACGCAGATACATTCATTACTTGGGACACAACGTACTACCTCGTACCGCCTGGAGGATCAAGAGAACAGAGACCGCAGAAATAATTTGAGGATCCGCCGTCTGCCTGAGGCAATAACTGACCCAGAACTAACAGAGACATTAAGGGGTATTTTTAACAAAATATTGGGAAATACACCACCCACCCCCCTGATGTTTGATCGTATACACTGCATCCCACGGCCACGTAATATGGCAGCTGAGACGCCACGGGATGTAATTTGCCGTTTCCACTATCATACAGAGAAAGAGAGTATTACACGGAAATTAAGGGAACAGCTTCCGATGGATCATGATGGAGTGCGCATCCAGATTTACCCTGATTTAGCTCGAGAGACTTTGGCAAGACGCAGGGCCATGCGTCCACTCCTGGAAAATCTTCAAGAAGCGGGTATTTCTTATAGATGGGGGTTCCCATCCTGCCTAATAGCACGTAAAAATTGTAACACTTCGGATGCCAGAAGAACTACCGCAATTCTGCGAATCCCTCTCTATCAACACACCTCACTTACCGGGATGGCAGGAATCAATACCGGATTGTGACCAGCTCCCAAATAGTGAGTGGACATTGGCGGGAGGTACCTCACAGCAGAATCGCAGGCCAGGTGGAAGACCTCCCCCCTTCAATGGGACTCGGTGAGCATGGACATTAAGATCTGGAGCATTGAAATGCGATAATTTAATCATGATGTTTAGTTATAATACCTGAATGTGTATAGACGCAAGTTAAGATAAAGGTGATAACATGGTGTAGGCTGGTAAAATATGGTTCACATGGATTGGATAACACACAGGTTACTTAAAGCTCTTAAAACACAATTACATGCAATGCAACTAATCGACATCTGGATGATTTTTCACCCACGAGATAGGGATTATATGGTATATTCCCCAATACATGGTACATATACACGGTTAGACTATATTTTTGT
>NW_017311413.1:0-3509 GCF_000935625.1 Nanorana parkeri
CGGTAACGATTATGGGGGAGGGATCGGGGCATAGACGGGGCCAGGGACAGTTTTAGGGTTGGGGGAGGGGCGGTAACGATTATGGGGGAGGGATCGGGGCATAGACGGGGCGACATTGCGTCCCCGGGAATCCCAGTTTTGGGTGTTGTGACTATTTGATGCCATTTCATGTTTTCTTTTCTTCAGGTTTTCAACACGCTCTTCAATCCCAAGAAAAATGGCGGCATGAAGTACGATGTGGAGTCGGCAGGTGAAGGTATGTCACATGGTGCGTGGGTCCCCGGGGTCACATGGTGCGTGGGTCTCCGGGGTCACATGGTGCGTGGGTCCCCGGGGTCACATGGTGCGTGGGTCCCCGGGGTCACATGGTGCGTGGGTCCCCGGGGTCACATGGTGCGTGGGTCAGGGACAGTTTTAGGGTTGGGGGAGGGGCGGTAACGATTATGGGGGAGGGATCGGGGCATAGACGGGGCCAGGGACAGTTTTAGGGTTGGGGGAGGGGCGGTAACGATTATGGGGGAGGGATCGGGGCATAGACGGGGCGACATTGCGTCCCCGGGAATCCCAGTTTTGGGTGTTGTGACTATTTGATGCCATTTCATGTTTTCTTTTCTTCAGGTTTTCAACACGCTCTTCAATCCCAAGAAAGGGGTCACATGGTGCGTGGGTCCCCGGGGTCACATGGTGCGTGGGTCACATGGTGCGTGGGTCCCCGGGGTCACATGGTGCGTGGGTCCCCGGGGTCACATGGTGCGTGGGTCCCCGGGGTCACATGGTGCGTGGGTCCCCGGGGTCACATGGTGCACATCTTCTATGTCTCCGGAACGGCCAGCTCCGCCATGACGGGTCGGCACCGCTCTCTACTGGACCTAACCCTAATGGATGTTCTAGAATATATGTATTAGGAATGCCCCGATACCAATACTAGTATGGATATCGGTGCCGATACCGAGTATTTGGGCCAGTACTCACCCCAATGGTCCCATGCCTAGCACCAGTACTTCCGGTATCAGGGCGCCGTGTAATGACGTAACGCGCGGCTTCCTGATTGGCCGGCCAGACTGCTCGGGGTGGGTACCGGAGGAAGGGCGTGTTCTGGCGGGAGTGGCCCCCGGGGGGGTGACGGGCTGCACAAGGTGAGAGGCGACTTTCTTGTTGATCGGTGAAGCCGGGTGGCGAGTCATCACACAGCGCCCGGCTTCCTGAACGGGACTTCCGGTATCGGTAATTGGAAGTACCGGTGCGTCCCTACCTTCCACTATGACAGGCATGAAGATTGTAGCATGTAGTATGATTGGGCGCTCTGGTGCGCAGATGAAAGTGACATGTTTGGCGCTCTGTCTTTTCCCGATCCGTAGGTCTCTCATCGAGTGAGGACGAGCGGGACGATTCCGCCGCAGCCGCCTCTGTGACTAAACCTTTCCATACAGATGAAAGGAGAACACTGCGGAGTGGTGACAACAACGACCGGAGAGCCAACCCCCAATTCCAGGGTGACCGCAGGGGCGGCCCCCCATTACCGCCTTCTCAGTATGATGGGAGACGCGGCCCCGAAGTACAAGATGGCCGCAGCGGCATGAACCGCCCGCTCAGAGACCGCGCCGGTTCCGGATTTCAGCACGATGGTCGCCGTGGTCACCAGGAAGACCCGGAGCTTCCGTATCCGCACAGAGGTCCTGGCGGCAACCCGGCAAGGAGAGATTTCCCGGAAGATCCTGATCCCAACTCTCCGATGCGCAGAGGCGGGGGGGAGGGGCTTCAGTACAGCGACCCCAGACATAACAATGACGGGGCTTTCACCCGATCGCGGGGTCACGGCGACTTTGACTTGCCGCCTACGGGGCCGTTACCTCAACACGTAGATTGTGATGACATTGAGGGACCAAATCGGAGCCTTCCCCCGGGTTTCCCCGGTGACCGCGATCGGATGCAGTACGGCGGACCAGATGGCGGCCCCGGGCATCCCGACAACGGCTTTGACCTTCGGCACCACGAAAGCGCGCGCAACCCCCGCGGTGACTACCACGCGCCGCCTTCGGGGCCGCCACGTCAACAAGCGAATCGCAAAGACGAGATCTATCCTCCGGAGTTTCCCAGTGACCGCGACCCGGACTCCAGAATCCACCGGGACGGGTCGGCGTTTCAGTACGACGACAGACAAGGGCCACAGCTGCCAGGGGGCCCCAGGCTCGCCAGTGACCGGGAATTAGCTTTTCAGCGCGATGAGGGCGTCCTGTCGCCGGGGAATCCTCGCGGTGACCTCGGTGTGCCGTCTATGGGGCAGTTACGCCAGGGCGGCATGAAGGGTCAGAGTGCGACGGCGAGCTTTGCCCCGGGTGACCCCGATCTCCGCTCTCAGAGGGACGGCGCGGCGCTCCAGTACGGTGACAGGCGGGGGCCGGCGTTACCGGGCGGCCCCAGAGATATCGGCAACCAGTTGAGGAACGACGACTTTGCCTTTCAGCGATTGCCGGGCGGCGACCTTAGCATGGCGCCATCGCATCAGCAAGTCCAGGACGTGAAATCCCACGACAGGGCGCAGGGCCGGGCCCCGGGGGTGTACGGGGACCCCGATCCCCAATCTCAGATGCATGGAGACGATGGGATGGGATTCCCGAGGCCGTTGTTACGGGATGGCGCCAGACACACCGGCGGCCGAGTAAGGGACAATGACCGAAGGACGCGCTGGGATGACCCCCCCGGTGACCCCAACATGCCGGCTGGGGGGCCACTACGTCAACAAGCGGAAAGTCACGACTTCCGGAGCCTGAGCAGGATGCAGAACCACCCTCCAGATTTTCCCGGTGACCGCGAACTCGGCGCGCCAATGCACCGCGACGGATTCCGGTACGGCGACAGACCGGGGCCCATGTCACACGGGGACCCCAGGCATGCCGACAGCCAATTGGAGAACAGTGACCGCGCCTTTGTTTTCAGGCACGAGCGCCTGCCGGGCGACGACCCCGCGATGCCGCCTATGGGACATCAACCGGAGGATGGCGGTGACCTCACGGGGCGGCACAGGACACGGAACCACCCCGCAGATCTCTCCGGAGTCCGCAGTCACGGCTCGCGCGTCCACGGAAACGGGGCGGAGCTTCAGCGAGATGACCGCCATCTCCAGTCTCGCATGGAACGCCCCACGCCTGCTACACGCCTCACTCCGGCTACAATGTATTCTATAGATTCCATTGTGTCCCCGGCCGCTTTACTTAGATTAGGACTGAGACCACGAGAGACACGCGTGCAGCATGAAGTGAGGAAGTGGTCAGCTGAGGACATGTTTTCCTCCAGTGGTGGCCGAGACCTCGTGTCCGTATATAATATGACCCCCAACGTATCCTAAAGGGACCAGACTCCCCCAGAAGTGTAACATGTCAGAACTGTGTCCGCGAATAAAAACTTACGTTGTGCCGAACTTCATTACAGAGCGAAAGACGGCTTATCAGTCCGGTGCCGGCCGAGGACACGTGTAAGTACAACTCCCCCCATCATGTGTCTCACCCCCC
>NW_017311413.1:4745-5155 GCF_000935625.1 Nanorana parkeri
ACCCCCCAATGTGTGGAAGTAGAGACTTCACTATGACGGCCATGGAGGAGGTTATGAATGTCGGCTGCGAGATTACACTGCGTGTTGTCAGGGAGCAATGCGTCCGTTCTTCTGTACTATAGACGTTGTATGTTGCCGACACATGACGTGTGTGTGTGTGTGTGTGTACACGTCATGTGTCGGCAACATACGTCGTCTGTAGTACAGAAGAGCCCAAAGTCTCCGATGCGTGGCCCGGTACTTCCTGGATCCGGAGGCCGGGCCGCTCCTCCTTACACGCAGGCTCCATGCTTCCTGGTCACTCGTGTAATGACGCGGTGCGCAGCTTCCTGATTGGCCGGTAAGCCGGCTTTCTGATGCTTCCTCGTCCCCTCATGGCGGGGGGGCGTGGGCACGGGCTTCCCGCCACA
>NW_017311413.1:5984-6656 GCF_000935625.1 Nanorana parkeri
CCCTCGCCACCTCATGGCGGGGGAGGAGGGAGCCGGCTTCCCGACCAATCAGAAAGCAGCGCACCGCGTCATTGCGCGGCCTCCTGATTGGCCAGAGAGCCGGCTCCATGTTGTCACCTAGTGATGAGAAGCAAGGGGACGTCTTCTCTGCTGATCGGGAGTCTTTACTTCCCGCCTGGCACTTCCGGTATCGGTATCCGGTATCGGCGCGGCGCTGAGATGTATTGCAGTGTAATCGGCGGCAGTCTCGGAGCTTTTACAATTTAGAGGGAAACGACACAAATAAAACCCACAAAGTGCTCCCATGTTCCTCTGGGGTGAATGGGGGGTGATTGGCAGCCGTACGTGGTGGCCAATCAGCTTCTCTCGTTCATTTTCCAAGCCTGACCTGAAGATGGAATCTGATTGGCTGCGGCTCCACATTCTGGCTCCGGTCTCCTTGTCTGTGATTTGTAATGTGAAATTGTCTTTATTTTCAGGATGTGACGTATGACAGCGACATGGAGGTGTGCAGTATGGTACGTACAATGCTCTCCCCCTCCCCCGCTGGGCACATGAAGCTTTGGATGATGATGACGGGAAATGGGAAGTCGGTTAGGGGTCTGGTCGGAGGCGGGGTCTGGGCGAAGTCGGAGGCAGGGTCTGGGCGGAGTTGGGGGGTGAGGTCTGGGC
>NW_017311414.1:0-561 GCF_000935625.1 Nanorana parkeri
TATGTTAGAGGACACGTCCCCGCACATGTTATATGTTGTATTTTAGAGGACATGTGCCCCCACATGTTATATATTGTATGTTAGAGGACACGTCCCCGCACATGTTATATATTGTATGTTAGAGGACACGTCCCCGCACATGTTTTATATTGTATGTTAGAGGACACGTCCCCGCACATGTTATATGTTGTATGTTAGAGGACAGATAGGTACACATGTTATATATTGTATGTTAGAGGACACGTCCCCGCACATGTTATATGTTGTATGTTAGAGGACATGTCCCCGCACATGTTATATGTTGTATGTTAGAGGACATGTCCCCGCGCATGTTATATGTTGTATGTTAGAGGACAGATCGGGCAACATATTTATATCACACATGTGTGTCTAACGCCTGACTTAGGACAAATAAAATATAAAAAACCCCTTTGTTTCCCAGTTTTGATTTGTAGTATTTGTGACATAACCAGCGCGGCTAAACATGCGATAGATCCCGTTCCTTTATTTCTGGAATGATATCCGGCGTCACTGTGGAGGGATCCGATAATAAGTCAGTGA
>NW_017311414.1:1655-3923 GCF_000935625.1 Nanorana parkeri
GCCGCCGTTCGGGATTCAGTGACGCCGATCCGGCCGCCGTTCGGGATTCAGTGACGCCGATCCGGCCGCCGTTCGGGATTCAGTGACGCCGATCCGGCCGCCGTTCGGGATTCAGTGACGCCGATCCGGATTCAGTGACGCGGTACACCATGGAGGGAGATCTCTGTCAGAGTGCCGGGTGCCCCTGACTCTCTCACACCCCATATTCAGGTATCGGGGGTCTGAGTAAGGTTAACCCTTTCATGACTGGACGCCTCTATACTGATCCTCATTGGTTACCAGCCTTCTAGTGCAGCAAATAACTCGTCACGCAGTACGTCTCCCGTCCCCAAGGGGTTAATAGGTGTGATTGTCCGCCATTCCTTGAGGTGTAGACAGAGCTTGAAGTCCAGTCACAGGCAGCCTGCGAGAAAACATTCCCTCCATGAGACAAACCTCCCGCCAGCCGGGATTGGTCACACAGTCTGTAGTATGGGATGTATCATGTGACTGCAGCAAGACCCTCCCACTCTGCACTGATCATGTGATTGCAAGAAGACCCTCCCACTCTGCACTGATCATGTGATTGCAAGAAGACCCTCCCACTCTGCACTGCTCATGTGATTGCAAGAAGACCCTCCCACTCTGCACTGATCATGTGACAGCAGGAAGACCCTCCCACTCTGCACTACTCCTGTGACTGAAGGAAGACCCTCCCACTCTGCACTGATCATGTGACTGCAGGAAGATCCTCCCACTCTGCACTACTCATGTGATTGCAAGAAGACCCTCCCACTCTGCACTGATCATGTGACTGCTGGAAGACCCTCCCACTCTGCACTGATCATGTGACTGAAGGAAGACCCTCCCACTCTGCACTACTCCTGTGACTGAAGGAAGACCCTCCCACTTTGCACTACTCCTGTGACTGCAGGAAGACCCTCCCACTTTGCACTACTCATGTGACTGAAGGAAGACCCTCCCACTCTGCACTACTCCTGTGACTGCAGGAAGACCCTCCCACTCTGCACTACTCCTGTGACTGCAGGAAGACCCTCCCACTCTGCACTACTCCTGTGACTGAAGGAAGACCCTCCCACTTTGCACTACTCCTGTGACTGAAGGGAGACCCTCCCACTCTGCACTACTCATGTGACTGCAGGAAGACCCTCCCACTTTGCACTACTCATGTGACTGAAGGAAGACCCTCCCACTCTGCACTACTCATGTGACTGAAGGAAGACCCTCCCACTCTGCACTACTCCTGTGACTGCAGGAAGACCCTCCCACTCTGCACTGATCATGTGACTGAAGGAAGACCCTCCCACTTTGCACTACTCATGTGACTGCAGGAAGACCCTCCCACTCTGCACTACTCAAGTGACTGCAGGAAGACCCTCCCACTTTGCACTAGTCATGTGACTGCAGGAAGACCCTCCCACTTTGCACGGATTGCAGAGACACGATTATTACACTAATAAACTCCATAAAGAGGAACTGACGACAGCGGGGGAGGGGACATGACCCCTATAATATATATATCACCTGATCCATCAACTAGTTCCCCATCAGGTCCACCTCCCTTGTGACTGACAGCAGTGGGCGGATTCTATAGCCAATGGCCAGCCTGCTGTCAATCACTAGCAGAGTGGACCTGAGGGGGAACTAGTATTGGGTGATAAGAGCAGTGTCGGTCAAAGCCGACCAACCACGTCACACTGATGACATCAAACCATCCTCTGACGTCAGTCTACTCTGTGGTTGTATATCCCACAGGACGCGCTCAGAAAGCTCCTCCCACATCCCAGCGCACTCAGGAGGCGGGGCTTAGCCCCGCCCAGTAAACGATCAGTGGACGGAGTTGCTCGTTTGCTATAGGCGGGGGACAGACGTCAAGGATGCGACGTGTGTGACGTCATCTGCGGTCGCCGGGGAAGATGGCAGCGGTCGGAGGAGCACGTGGGGCCCGGAGGTTGGCGGACCGGCTCCGTACTGAGAAGAGATTAGCGGGGAAGAGTCAGGTGACCGACTACGGAGCTCATCAGCCCCGATCACAGGTGTCATTTAGCAGCACAGACCAATCACACTCCTCTCTGATCTCTCCACAGCCGCCATCACCCGGCCCCAGCTTATCACAACTCCGGAGCTGGGTGATACACCGGGAACCGGATCTGGTGCTGATCAACAAACCACAGGGCCTGGCGACACACGGTGAGATGACCTCTGACCTCCATCCCCCCTGGTGAACGGACTTCAGTGACCCCCCCCCCACACTATTATTGAAGGACC
>NW_017311414.1:4982-5709 GCF_000935625.1 Nanorana parkeri
CTGACCTCCCCGCTGGTATAGACTGACCTCTGACCTCCCCGCTGGTATAGACTGACCTCTGACCTCCCCGCTGGTATAGACTGACCTCCCCGCTGGTATAGACTGACCTCTGACCTCCCCGCTGGTATAGACTGACCTCTGACCTCCCCGCTGGCCTCTTGCTTATGCGCTTCCCCCCACCCTGGTAACCTCGGCCTCCCTCACCGCTCGGTATAGACCGACCTCTGACCTCTGTCATGGCCCTTGGTTCTCCCCCCTCCCCCGATGTAGTAATGGGGTGTGCTTGCAGGCGGCCCCGGGGTGCAGCACAGTCTGGTCTCCATGCTCCCCGCTTTGTCTCAGATGTTGTTTGGAAAGGGGGCGGAGCCTCTGCGGATTTGTCACCGTCTGGATAAGGACACCAGTGGAGCCTTACTACTGGCCAGGAGCGCGGAGGCTGCGGACCGCGTACAGCGAGCCCTCAGGGAGCATCGGATACACCGAGTATACTGGTGAGGAGCACTTCCTCCGGAGACAGGAAGTCTGGTGCGCACCCCCATATTCCACATTGTTGTTTCTCTTGCAGGGCGCTGTGTCTCGGGGTTCCCACTCCACTGGATGGAATTGTTGATATTCCCATCATAGAGAAAGAGACACAGGAGCCACAAAAGCATTATAAGGTATCCTCGGGGGCCCCACCTCATCCCATGGGTTCTCCATAATTCTCTTCTAGGGGCCTTCCCCATCC
>NW_017311414.1:5779-6653 GCF_000935625.1 Nanorana parkeri
GGTCCCCTCCCTCCATCCTCTTCCCCTGGGGGGCGTGGTCCCCTCCCTCCATCCTCTTCCCCTGGGGGGCGGGGTCCCCTCCCTCCCTCCTCTTCCCCTGGGGGGCGGGGTCCCCTCCCTCCATCCTCTTCCCCTTGGGGGCGGGCTCCCCTCCCTCCGTCCTCTTCCCCTGGGGGGCGGGGTCCCATCCCTCCGTCCTCTTCCCCTGGGGGGCGGGGTCCCCTCCCTCCGTCCTCTTCCCCTGGGGGGCGGGGTCCCCTCCCATCCTCCTCCCCTTGCTGACGCAGTGTTTCTCGGCAGATGGCGCTGTGTCCGCGGTTCCGGGTGACAACGGATGGCTCGGTGCAGAGGTTCCGGATAAGCCGCTCGGCACATGAAGCTGTGACACATTACCGCACTCTGGAGAAAGCTTTGGGAGTCTCGCTTCTGGAGCTGCAGCCTCTCACAGGTCCACCTCCTCTGTGTTATAATGCTATATGTGAGCAGTGTAGTAATAGAATGCCCCCCACAGTACAAGGGAATGTCCTTCCTCTGGCACCCCTCCGTGGTCAGCACCAAAGAGATGTGCATTCAAAGCACTCTCTGGAGTAGGTGGGCGTGTCCTGGGGCATGTGGGCGTGTCCTGGGGCTGATGGTCTCTGTGTTGTCTCCATAGGAGTGAAGCATCAGCTGAGAAGTCACATGGCTCTGGGGGTGGGGTAGGTGGGCGTGTCCTGGGGCAGGTGGGCGTGTCCTGGGGCTGATGGTCTCTGTGTTGTCTCCATAGGAGTGAAGCATCAGCTGAGAAGTCACATGGCTCTGGGGGTGGGGTAGGTGGGCGTGTCCTGGGGCAGGTGGGCGTGTCCTGGGGCTGATGGTCTCTGTGTTGTCTCCA
>NW_017311415.1:0-1018 GCF_000935625.1 Nanorana parkeri
CAATGTGTTCCCACCCGGACACCCCTCAGGGGGCCCTCTATGGGTCAATGTGTTTCCACCCGGACACCCCTCAGGGGACCCCCTATGGGTCAATGTGTTCCCACCCCGACACCCCTCAGAGGGCCCTCTATAGGTCAATGTGTTCCCACCCGGACACCCCTCAGGGGACCCTCTATAGGTCAATGTGTTCCTCCCCCGACACCCCTCAGAGGACCCCCTATGGGTCAATGTGTTCCCACCCCGACACCCCTCTATAGGTCAATGTGTTCCTCCCCCGACACCCCTCAGAGGACCCTATGTATGGGGATCATATGTGTGTGGTGACATGGCCATCCTCAGACCCTCATATGTATGGGTGACATGGCCATCCTCAGACCCTCATATGTATGTGGTGACATGGCCATCCTCAGACCCTCATATGTATGTGGTGATATTCATTCTCATTACCCTGATAATACGTATTTCTTGCTATGATCATCCTCAGGACTCCTGTGATAACAGGGGATGAAGCGGAGGGGGATGGTAACGCTCCGCGCTTCCCGCCCTCCAACTTCCCGCATTTTCTGAGGGGGCGGAGCCGGTTTAGAGGTGGGTGTGGCTGCACCCTTCCCCGTCTGTCGCTAGAGGTCGCATAAGCCTTTACACTCCCCGGGGGCGGGACCAATACCTGCCGGGGCGGTCCTTCTGATCTCCGGGAAAATGGCGGCCGATCCAGGACAGGGGGCGTCATTTTGTTGAGGGTCTTACTTCTATTTCAGCGAGCAGCATGAGACCCCAGGGCCCCAGTGTGAGGTGAGGACCTTGGGAGGTTTCGGGGTACCAAGGAGACTGTGTGGAGGGGAAGACGATGGGGGGGTGTGTAATTAGAGGGCACTGTGGGACACCTTGGGTGGTATTATGGATTTGGGGGTCACAATGGGGAGGGGGTAGGTATTGTGGAGGGGTGATTCCTAATGGGAGAGGGGTATTATAGAAGGGGGTCACTATGGGGAAGGGGTATTATAGAAGGGGGGTCACT
>NW_017311415.1:2547-2922 GCF_000935625.1 Nanorana parkeri
GGGGTGACGGGCCGCACATACTAAGGGTGAGAGGGGACGGACTTGTTAATCGGGAAGCCGGGTGGCGAGTCATCACACAGCGCCGCGCTTCCTGAACGGAACTTCCGGTAATTGGTATCGCCGAGCACCGAAAAAAAATAATCGTTACTCGTCCTCGGTACCAAAATACCGGTGCCGGCGCATCCCTACTTACAACCGTCGCAAGACAAAAGTCTGGCGATGGTTGTAAAGTGTGTGACTCGTGAGTCGGATGGGAAGTTCGGATCTTCGGATCACTCGCTGAGTCACAAGTGATCCGGAGCTCAGGAGCCGCCTGACTCTTCCTAAAAGATCCGGATCAGAAGACTCAAAAATACACCAAATCCCTGCACCGCA
>NW_017311415.1:4576-5752 GCF_000935625.1 Nanorana parkeri
GGGGGGGGAGGGGGGGTATTTTTTCCTATATTAAGGAAACATTATTGAAAATTTTGGGGAAAAAAAGTTTTTGTTATTCATTATATTAGGAAACATTTATTATTAGCCAGTTTTTTGGTAAAATATAAAAGTCGGGGTCACGTCGGGTAAATAGACGCCAAACATGTCAAGCTTTAAAGGAGAACTATGAGGGGGGAGGGGCTTCTCACTCACCTCATAGTTCGGGGCGACGTGTGACAATGAGACTGTCACAGGTCGGCTCAGTAGATCGGGAGGTGAGGGAACACATACCGGCGCTCGCTCACCTCTCGATCCTGTCACGGCTCTCTGCTGTGACAGGGGGAGGGGCTGGATTCAGCTGGCTCTGCCTCTAGATAGGCGGAGCCAGCTGTCACTCACACAGCTGGGCGGATCCAGACATCTACATCGGGATCCGCTCCGGCTGCGGCGTCTCAGTATACCGCGAGCAGCAGCTCCCTATATACTGAGCCTAGGGTGACGGGAGGAGGACGCTAGTTTGTGTGACCCCCCTGACCCTGAGGAGAACTATGGGGGGGGAAAGCCCTGACCTCAGAGTTCTCCTTTAAAATTGCGCGAGTCCGCGAAATCGCAAAAAACGACCGCACCCAAAATTTCCCACAGACGACGCTTTAAAAGCTTTTCCCGCTCATCAGTTTCGTGTTCTCGGTGATTGACGGCCCGGGGATTATCGCTCTCACTGCGGCGATATGTAGCGTGTGCGGCGCAATGGGCGAAATCGTCGTTTTCGCACATACGCGCACCCGACCTGTGTATGTATGGGGGGGGGCGGGGACTTTTTACATAATGTAATTCTTTTTTTTATGTGTAACTTTACATTTTTGGGGGGAAACTGAAATTTTTTTTCACTTAACTTTATTGCTATCACATAGGGGGCGGGGCCCTCCTAGCTGTGTTGTGTTGTGTTGTACAGCGCTGCGCACACTGTTGGCGCTCTATAAATACTATGTAATAATAATGTGATAGCAAAAGATGTGACAGGTCCTCTTTATGGAGACATCAGGGGTCTCCAAGACCTCTAATGTCACCTAGGACCCCCCAGAGATCGGCTCCATCAGCTTCTCTCCAGCGTCTGAAGCCGGAGAGTGACACTGAATGCGGAAGTGATGTCATATACAGGAAGTGATGTCATATACA
>NW_017311415.1:5963-6635 GCF_000935625.1 Nanorana parkeri
TCTCATTTCCTCCCCTACTATAGTAAAAAGAGCCGTTTGGTGAGCCGTTTAATGATCCGGATCTTTTCAGGGAGCGATCCGTTGAGGAGCGCTCATGCAGGTGAACGGCTCATCTCTCGGGCGGAGTTCGAGCGCACGTGCGTTGGCTCCATGCGCTCTGGGCGGAGATAACGGTGGTGGGCGGAGTCTGGCGCTATCAGCTGACATCCTCCGACTAACGGGCTGCATATAATTCAGTGCTGGAGGACGCCAGCTTCCATCGGAGCCTTCGCACACTATTATTCGTGGCAGCCAATGAGAAGTGGGCGTCCAGTCAGGTGGTGCAGAGAGCCGTTCCCGATTGGTGGGCCGACCTCTCTGTGTGATGATTATTGTTCTTTCAGGATGAAGCGGCCTCCTCTGGACATGGAGGACCTGGCGAGGAGCCTCCCTGGGGGCCAGGGGCCACAACACGGCATTCAGGTATCATTGAGCCAATAAGCTGCATCACCCCGCCCCCCCACATTGCAACAAACATGGTGGTACCCCCGGGGGGAGGGGCATGTGCCATCAGATGTCTGACCTTCCCCCAAGGTTGTCACTGAGGGCCCAACCTGACCCACTGGGGGCCCATTTACCCCACATGTGCCGCACATTAGAGTGTAAGCTCCTCTGTACAGAGACTGATGTGGG
>NW_017311416.1:0-499 GCF_000935625.1 Nanorana parkeri
ACAGGCATCTAATTTTGTACTGCAAACTCCGAGCT
Source organism: Nanorana parkeri (assembly GCF_000935625.1). Lineage (NCBI taxonomy): Eukaryota > Metazoa > Chordata > Amphibia > Anura > Dicroglossidae > Nanorana > Nanorana parkeri. The sequence goes on from NW_017311416.1 coordinate 36, forward strand.
TGATACCTGCTATTTCATGGTTCTTCTCTAGGCTGATTCAGCAGCTTAAATCCTCCTTGTTTACAAATGGAGGTAAAGTTCTGTTTGTATTAAGGAGAAGATGATGCATAGGGGTAACAGGTGCAATGGATGCCAAACTGTCTTTTTAGAAGAGGGTCACACAGGTCCCTTATGTCACTTTTAGCAGCAGGTGAGTTGTGAGTCATGAGTGACCTGTGCTGCTTTATCCTCCTAATACAAGGAAATTGAAGCCTTGTACATTTCAATTTTTCTGCGGTTTGCCTCTGTCTAGGAAGCTTTTTTATTTAATAACCCAGAGAAGAGAAAATAGGAACAAAATCAAAGTTCTTGTTCATTCTTGTTTGATACTATCCACCCTCAAAACTGGGCAACAATACCACCCAAAAAAGCCAAAGCAACAACAAAAGGAAGGGAGGGGAGATAACAGCTTGATTGAAGATCCA
>NW_017311416.1:2920-6608 GCF_000935625.1 Nanorana parkeri
TGGAATACCCAAAGAGCAGCTCCTTTAATAAAAGTGCATTTAAAAAAATGACTTTTTGTTGAGCTGGTTGGTGTGAGCTGGAAACGGGCAAAATTCAATCTGTGTATGGCCAACTTAAAGCATGCCTATTGTATAACTAGAGAGCGAGTCCCCACACTGGAGCCACTGCCAATCACTGTAGTGGGGCTTTGGCTGGGGGCGTGTTAGCCTATGATGACACTGACTAGGAGACTGCAGGCACCGAGTACAAAAGAACGGCATGCTGTTGTTCACTTGGAATGCCTAACTGCACGTCTGTCAACGATACCATGGGTCTGATCTCGGGAATAGCATTGACAGTACAGAACAGGAAGCTGGGGTAGGAGGAAGGGAAAGGCAGAATCACTAGGTATTTATGGATGTTCTAAAGTCACAGGAAAAAAGGTGGCATAGTAAGGATAGAAACAAAGTTTTTTGAATGGGTTATTTTTATTTTTGCATGTACATAGATTATAAATACTAATAATTTTAGTGTGACTTATTTACTAAAGGAATTATGCATGTTCACTTTGTAAAATGAAAATTCATTTTGCAAGGGAATTCTCACTTTCCTTAGTGAATGTGATGAAAATTCAGCTTGCAAAAATACTCAATCATGTGCAAGGAAAAGAAAAAAAAAAAAATTTGCCCACACATGTATGGATGATAGAAGTCAGCACAACTTCATCTTATTTACAAAGTGAAAATGTACTTTACAATGTGAACTTGCCTTACTCCTTTAGTAAACCAGCCACAGCAGGTGCCAAGTCTGAGCATGGCCACCTGAAGTGAACTTGCATTGCGTATGGTAGATTATTTCTCAGAAATGTTTATTTGCTGCTATTTATGTAACATATACTTATTACATGGCACTTTACAGATCACTTCACCTCCCACATCTGTCCCTGTGACTATGGGTATTACAGTCTAATGTTCCTATCATGGCCTCACAAGAACCCACACAGTCTAGAATTAAAAGTCAGAGTATTTTTCCCTTTTTGTTTGCAATATTATTTAAGACTTAGCCCCAGTTGAAAGATTATAATGTTATTTTTCTATAGCGTATAGAAGGGTTAGAACCTATGTCAGGTTTTTCTTGCTTTATTTTTTAATTGGGGAGATTTAGCCTCAGTTTCCTGTCCCAAGGGCACATATGATGACTGATTTATAAATCTTCCACCCAGCGTGTAGCTGGGCGAATGCCGTTTGTTATTAGATGGTGCTGAGGAGCATAGGAATTTCATATGCTCCTTGGCTCTATCTAGTGGCAGTAATACTGTGTGAATGGCAGAAACTCCTGGATGGACTCTTATTCTTCTGTGCAATTATGCTGCAATCTCCATTCATTCCTATGGAGAGGCCCTTATTATGCAGTCCCACCAATGGACACATTCTCCACATGAATGATGGAAGGTTCTTCCATTTATTTGCAGAGGCAGAAGCAGCACGGCTACCAGCAGGCTGCACAACACATATTTTACAGGAGATTTTGAGGGATTTCTGGTGGGAGCGGGGTAATTTAAAAGATAACTACTAAAAATACAGTTATCCTTTTAAAAAACAAAATAATTTGTTTTTGGTTGGATTTGAGTACATGTACGTTTTGTTGCTGACCCATGTATAGGTAGAGTTTAATACTATTTTGCATATAACAGGTTTACTTCAAATGCCCCCATCCCCTTTCAAGAAATCTGGGAGAACTAGAGTATTGATGAAGAACAGCAAAGAGGTGGATGAGTTTTTCTGCTGCATACATAAACCTAATAAGAATGCCATTTAGGAATAATAAAAATGTGTGATCAGCTGCACTGTGTGCAGAAAAAACTCTCTTGCTTATTGTCTGCTAACATAATAAAGACACATTTATTGAAGAAGATTGTGAATAAAAGATATATGCAAAAAAGAAAGACACTAAATCTTCACAATCACTACTGTTGGAGTTCTTGAGAGGGAATGTAGTGTTTTATTTAAGAGGTTCTCTCAATTGTAGACAGAATTAAAGTATAGTATATGTTAGCCTGCTATTTTTTTGAACAAAATCAGTTGTAGCTACCTACTTGGAAAATAGACTTTATTGAGTACAATCCACTCCTGTTTTAAAGTATAACTATATTTCTTTAGCTTACCTAAAGATTTTATTGGTATATAGTGTCAGGTTAGTGGGAAGGCTGCATGGGACAGGATTTTTAAAGCATACCTGGCACAAACCTGGGCAATTCAATCATAATGCGATTAGGCCTACTTAAGTTAAAGTTCAATTTAAAGTTAAATTCACCTTTAGTAAAAACTGCATGGCAAAGTGATTAGTGAATCTGGATATAAAAGGAGGCCAACATTATATCCAAATCTCGACTTTCCTGTCATGCTTGGCCCTGCTCCACCTCCTCCCACCTCCTGAGTAACCTCCTCACTAACCAGTATTCAGCTTAAGTGGTAGGATGGGACAAGGTCTAAGTTGACTTTTAGTGGACAAGTTGAGACCTGACATGACTTCAGCTGTCTTTTGATCTATTAACCATTTTTACATGCAGTTCTCACTTCACTTTTTGTTGATAGACAGTTGCCCCAAGAAACACAGAAATCTTTCTTTTTTTATAGATTTATCACCATAACATGAATGTATGGCCCACAGGCATAGTGTTATCTCAGTTTTGGCAGCAGCCTTTTAAACAAGTAACTGTTCAGCAAGGCCTGGGTAGGTTAACATCGTATGATAAAGATCTGTGTCAATAATAATATGCTAACCAATATTTGGCAGGAGGTTCCAGGCCAAAGCTTGATTACAGGAGCTGGGCTTGGCTTGAACAGTAGAGCAGATTGGGTTTTGGAAATGCAGAGGCACTCTAGAAAGACTGGCCATTTGGCAGGTACCTCTGGATGCCTTGCATTGCATGTATGCTGACATATAAGATTATTTTAGTGACCATTACTTCACTTTTTAGCTAGAACCCTAAATGATTACATTTTGGGTTTTTCCTAGACAGTAGCATTCTTGGCTTTGGTTATAACTAAGCCACTAACTAAGCAATATTAAGCTTTCAACTAAGAGCAAGTATATTTGCCTTCTAGACGGAGTGACCCAAGCAGGTAATTTGTTGGGCTTTAAGTGAGGTGATCCTTATTTAAAGGCATCATCTGCTTTCTAGAAGAACATTCTACTTCTTTTTAAACAAAAATGAATAACCTTTAAATAGAAAAAAAATCATGAAAAAAACATATCATCAAAATCCCTTCCTTGAAATACTTTTTCAAGAATTTTCTAGGAAGTGCAGCTCTTTCTGAAGCTGTTACATAGAGGTTAATTGTAGGGAACACTCTCCAGGGTACCCACTACAACCTTCCTCTGATGCCAAATAATACCCTTTTTGCTAAGTAAACCTTGTTTTGCACGGATCATTTTCACATTTGCACAGTAAATTGGTAGCCAGAACCTTCCTATTTCACATTCATAGATTTCTGACCTGAGAAGGCAAGTGTGGCAGTGCAAAAGAGATTATCCGTTTTTCCTATGCGTTGAATTCATTACAGTCCAACCCAGAGAGGATGAAGGGAGGGAAAGAAATTGTTCTCTATGCCGGCATCTCTGCCTTCCACAAAGACAGAGAGAGAGATTAGGCTGCAATGCGCAGGAAATTGATTTATCATCAATTTATTGCTTGGTTCTGGAAAC
>NW_017311417.1:0-420 GCF_000935625.1 Nanorana parkeri
GATCGCGTGTTCAGTATAGGCCCCCGGCTGTCTGGGGGAGGAGCCATTGTTTAGGGCCTGTTCACACGACGTCCGTATTCTGAGCTGACCCGTTTGTTCCTGCACCCAAAATGCATCCCAATGTCTCCCCGTGTGTGTTATGGGCCACAGTCCTCGCGTGCGCAGTCCCTTCCTGCATGTCACTTTTGTCCGGTCAGGAAACGCAACACAATGCAGCTAAGCAAAAAATAAACGTATTCTTGCACTTCCACTTTTTATGATGTCATCATCGTGGGACTTCCTGGCTGTGGTGGAGCATCGGAGGGAAAAGCAACCGTCATGGCGAGCATGATCCCGGCCCCTGAGCGATGCGTCCGATTGATGGAGCGTGCGCCAAATGCTCCACGACCCCGCCGCACGCCAAATGCTCCACGACCCCGC
>NW_017311417.1:1581-2634 GCF_000935625.1 Nanorana parkeri
GGTCCGTCACAGGGGGGTCTCTGGCCGGTAGTTGGGGGTCCCAGGCGGTCCGTCACAGGGGGGTTTCTGGCCGGTAGTTGGGGGTCCCAGGTGGTCCGTCACAGGGGGGTCTCTGGCCGGTAGTTGGGGGTCCCAGGCGGTCCGTCACAGCGCCCCCCTTGTTTTGGCAATAGGGACTGCGCTGTGTACTGCACGCCTGGCTTGTGGTCAGGGCCGGGCCCCTGGATTGGATGTTATGGGGGCCCTGCAGTAAAGTGGGGAGAGCTGTCACCTGACCAGGAGGATGCATTGTAGGGGGGCAGCGTGTGAGGGGGTCCGTACAATGCAGAGGGGGGGCTGCTCTGTGTATATGCCAGCCCTTAATTATGTGAAAAACAGGGATGGGGGGCCCCAAAGCTGCTGCCATGCCGGGGGCCCCGTTCAGCTTCCGGGGAGCTCAGGACAAGACAGAACCACAGAGCCGAGTCAGATATATTTCACTTTATTTATTGCATTTCCAGCAGAAGACGAGGTGCCGGCCCGTCATGGGGCGGAGATTTGGGGGGTCAGTGGACGAGGTGGCGGCCCGTCATGGGGCGGAGATTTGGGGGGTCAGTGGACGAGGTGGCGGCCCGTCATGGGGCGGAGATTTGGGGGGTCAGTGGACGAGGTGGCGGACGTCCCCCGTAGCCAACAACTTCCGGTCATGTGACTTGTTCACGGCATTTAAATCCGTCCCATCGGCTCCCTCCGGCCAGACACCTGGAGGAGAGAAATGGAGAGAGCATGCTGTGACCGCATGGAGTATGAGCTACCTGTCCAGCAAGTGACAGTTACATGACACGGAGGGGAGGCCCATTGTAGTCTGACCGTCCAATGACCGGGACTGTCCCAGGAGCCGGCCATGAAAGAGGACAGACTGATAGGTGCCCCGGCAACTCGACCGAACACGTCATCCAACACCACACGCATGTTCTATACCGCCATGTCTACATCCAACACCACACGCATGTTCTATACCGCCATGTCTACATCCAACACCACACGCATGTTCTATACCGCCATGTCTACATC
>NW_017311417.1:3717-5168 GCF_000935625.1 Nanorana parkeri
AAGACTACAGTGCCTCAGCAGGGGCCCCAATAAGACTACAGTGCCTCAGCAGGGGCCCCAATAAGACTACAGTGCCTCAGCAGGGGCCCCAATAAGACTACAGTGCCTCAGCAGGGGCCCCAATAAGACTACAGTGCCTCAGCAGGGGCCCCAATAAGACTACAGTGCCTCAGCAGGGGCCCCAATAAGACTACAGTGCCTCAGCAGGGGCCCCAATAAGACTACAGTGCCTCAGCAGGGGCCCCAATAAGACTACAGTGCCTCAGCAGGGGCCCCAATAAGACTACAGTGCCTCAGCAGGGGCCCCAATAAGACTACAGTGCCTCAGCAGGGGCCCCAATAAGACTACAGTGCCTCAGCAGGGGCCCCAATAAGACTACAGTGCCTCAGCAGGGGCCCCAATAAGACTACAGTGCCTCAGCAGGGGCCCCAATAAGACTACAGTGCCTCAGCAGGGGCCCCAATAAGACTACAGTGTCTCAGCAGGGGCCCCAATAAGACTACAGTGCCTCAGCAGGGGCCCCAATAAGACTACAGTGCCTCAGCAGGGGCCCCAATAAGACTACAGTGCCTCAGCAGGGGCCCCAATAAGACTACAGTGCCCCCAAACCTGACAGAAGGTCTCCGGAGTGAGCAGGGAACTCCGTGTTGCTTTGTATGTTCTCGGTCACGGAGGGTCTCATACTTACCCAGCACATGGAAGTTGAGGGTGCATGACGCGTGTTCCCATTCCACATTCCTCACACTCTCCGCGCTCACTATCTGCTTCCCCGAGTCCGGATCCCCTGAGGAGAGAAAGGGAAACCCCGTGTAATGCCCTCCATCTGTGACCTCCCATATACGTCACGTGACCCAGCATGTAATGTCCTCCATCTGTGACCATGTGACCTCCCATATAAGTCACGTGACCCAGCATGTAATGTCCTCCATCTGTGACCATGTGACCTCCCATATACGTCACGTGACCCAGCATGTAATGCCCTCCATCTGTGACCATGTGACCTCCCATATAAGTCACGTGACCCAGCATGTAATGCCCTCCATCTGTGACCATGTGACCTCCCATATACGTCACGTGACCCAGCATGTAATGCCCTCCATCTGTGACCATGTGACCTGCCATATACGTCACGTGACCCAGCATGTAATGCCCTCCATCTGTGACCATGTGACCTCCCATATACGTCACGTGACCCAGCATGTAATGCCCTCCATCTGTGACCATGTGACCTGCCATATACGTCACGTGACCCAGCATGTAATGCCCTCCATCTGTGACCATGTGACCTCCCATATACGTCACGTGACCCAGCATGTAATGCCCTCCATCTGTGACCATGTGACCTGCCATATACGTCACGTGACCCAGCATGTAATGCCCTCCATCTGTGACCATGTGACCTCCCATATACGTCACGTGACCCAGCATGTAATGCCCTCCATCTGTGACC
>NW_017311417.1:6033-6604 GCF_000935625.1 Nanorana parkeri
TGTGACCTCCCATATACGTCACGTGACCCAGCATGTAATGTCCTCCATCTGTGACCATGTGACCTCCCATATAAGTCACGTGACCCAGCATGTAATGTCCTCCATCTGTGACCATGTGACCTCCCATATACGTCACGTGACCCAGCATGTAATGCCCTCCATCTGTGACCATGTGACCTCCCATATAAGTCACGTGACCCAGCATGTAATGCCCTCCATCTGTGACCATGTGACCTCCCATATACGTCACGTGACCCAGCATGTAATGCCCTCCATCTGTGACCATGTGACCTGCCATATACGTCACGTGACCCAGCCTGTAATGCCCTCCATCTGTGACCATGTGACCTGCCATATACATCACGTGACCCAGCATGTAATGCCCTCCATCTGTGACCATGTGACCTCCCATATACGTCACGTGACCCAGCATGTAATGCCCTCCATCTGTGACCTCCCATATAGGTCACATGACCCAGCACCTCCTATAGGATCATCACCCTCCTAGGTAAGGGGAGCTATGGGAAGGCCGGTGTAATATCATCGATTGGGACCGCGGTGGAATGTGGGA
>NW_017311418.1:0-3921 GCF_000935625.1 Nanorana parkeri
GTATTGGGGGACGGTGTAGTATGGAATGGTACATTGAGTCCCTTGTGTTGGTGTACGGTGGTTTGGTGGGTCTCTCAGGTAGTTTCCTCTATGTAATATAAGTCGTGTCCTGGCAGGATGGACCGGGAGGGTCTCCAGTACGGCCTCTTGCCCTCGTCCAGGTGACATTCAGTCATCCAGCTCCTCATTCCTCCTCGCGATGGCCACCAACCGGCGGAAAGTGAGGTAACATTATTTCCCTAGCCTTGTGTGCAGTGCATTGTGGGTGGTCTGTGGTATCTGTGGTCCCAGAATCCGTGTACATTGTGTGTCATATCCGCGGAACAACCACAATATTCCGTGTCCTTTGACATCCGACCTCCCACCGGAAGGATTCTCACTGGTTAGAGTCACGGACGGGCGGGAAGTGACACAGAAGGAAGCTGCGGGATGACAAGTCTGCCGGATGGGTATGACGCCCAGGAGCTGACGCTCCGCGCTGATTGTGTCATAAGCGGATTGGCCATACTTACATCATTCTATATGAGCTGGTCATGTGACATCTCCAGGGGCCATGTGATCCAAGGGGATGGTCATAGTGGCCAATCGGAGAGCAATGTGCAGAGTACAGCTGGTCAGAGTGGCCAATCACAGAGTGTCTTTGCGGCGGACGCGCCCGGTCTGAACCCCGATACGCCCATCCCACGTGACCATACGCAGTTCTGAACCGTGCGTGCCGACGCGAAGATGTGGCGATACCACTCTCAGCCTCACCCCGCACAGTGAGTCTTCTCCAAGCAAGGCTTGCACGGGTGATGTCCAGATATTAAAGGGGAACTCTTCTGGGATGTTACAAACCTCTTGATGTTGCTGGAGTCCCTGTCAGGATCCGGATCTGAAACCAGAACCTCTGCTGTGTCGGACGGGGGTTCTACCTGCTGAGCCACTCTGAAACCTTGGATAGCTCCTTGCCTGATCTCCTGTGTAATCCTCAGGTAAACCCAGATATTAAAGGGGAACTCTTCTGGGATGTTACAAACTTCTTGATGTTGCTGGAGTCTCTCTTCTTAATGTTAAAACAAGAGCCCCCCCCCCCCTCTAGCCGCCTTGCAGCATCTAGGGGAGGGGGAGCAGGAGGGATAAGCCTTTACGATGACCTTCTCTGCTGCTCCCCAACCGTCAAACTCATACCTAAGAATATAGTTGAACGTTCATACGCAATGCTGTCCGACAACCCCTATAGTATTGTGCGCCATGAAATGAGCTTTATATTGAGATTAAACTTGGCGTGTATATGAATTATGGTTGGCCCAGGAGGGTTCATGTGGCCGGTCGGGTCCATTATCCTTGTGTTTACCTCAGCCTGTCAAATGCTAATGTATTGGTGATCTGCAATGATGCCTGGCTGACTTTCATTCGGGTTTCGTCATAAGAAAGGTTAGGAGGGTAGAACTATGAAGGTCGCAGGCCAGAGTAGCAGATTTGTTGCTGGAACCAAACACGGGGCAACCTGAGATCATGTGACCTGAATTGAGGGCGTTTTTGTTCTCATATGAGGGAAAAGAATGAATATTGATATGTGCAAACCTCATAACCGTCCTCCCTGACCTAACGTCTCTCATGTTGAAGGTAACGAGGACCTGGTTGCTATGGGTTACTGAAGCTCTTTACTCCATCTCTATCTTTTCCGGGGCCCTTCTCTTGAGTCCTTACTGCAGAGCTGTGTTTGCCTGATGAAGGGACCTTGTTCGATCCCGCAACATTGCTTTTACACTGTGCCGCCATGTCTGCATAGCGTCTGAATAAAAGAGAAGTGCACAACATTGGACCTTGGAGTGCTGGTGACCTTCTTACTGGAGGGGAGCCACAGACTTTCCTGTCCTTGGACTCAGTTCCCCCTCCTCGCATGTCCCGGAGCCGGCGGACACTCCGCCAGGATTCCCATTGTCTTCCTCAGGAAAAGTGACCGATTCAGCATTTCTGTGTCCAGCCGCGTGTGCCCAGTCTCCGTACTCCGTGCGTCATCTCCGTCCTCCAAACATGATAACTGCAAACAGCAGCTGACATTTTCCAGAAGTCACTTGTCACCGGGGCCGGGAAACATGGCAAGGCCCCAGCGGCCCGTGTATGAGGCGGAGTCTGCTGCCTGGGGGGAGGGGGGGGGGGCAGGTGGCCTCTGTTATCACGCCTGAATATGGACAGAAAACCACCATATGAAGTGAACATTTCTCTGTGTTATACCCCTCGAAATACAAGATGGCGGAGTTTTAAACCTGCCCTGCCCCCAACCTGCCCTGTCGTATTGTACCCCAATCCCCAATTATTGTGCTCCTGCCATTATCTTGCTTCTGGCTTCCTGCACCTGATACCTTTGGCTGCTGATCCTCCGACTACTCTCATCGTCTCCTGCTTCATACCTGATACCTTTGGCTCCTGACCTCGGCTTGATCTCTGACTACGCTTCTGCCTGCTCCTCCTCTACTACCGTCTGCTTGTGTACCGAACCCGGCCTGTTCTACCACGAATAGCCTGCTGCTTCAGCTACTGGACTCTGAGCCTGATCCCAGATAGTGACAGTCCCTCTTCTTAAGTGAAAACAAGAGCCTCCCTCTAGCTGCCTCGCAGCATCCTTTTGTCAGCCCTCTAGGGCGGTGTCAATAAGCCGGCCCCTAGGGCAGGGCTGGGTAGGGGGAGCAGGAGGGATAAGTCTTTATGATGTCCTTCTCTGCTGCTCCCCAACCGTCAAACTCATATCTAAGAATATAGTTGAACATTCATACGCAATGCTGTCCGACAACCCCTAAATTATTGTGCGCCATGAAATGAGCTTTATATTGAGACCAAACTTGGCGTCTATGTGAATTATGATTGGCCCAGGAGGGTTAATGTGGCTTGTCAGGTCCATGATTGATATGTATGGATTTCTCTTTATTATACCCCAATCCCCCCTCTGTCCCTCTATTATACCCCCAATCCCCCCTCTGTCCCTCTATTATACCCCAATCCCTCCTCTGTCCCTCTATTATACCCCAATCCCTCCTCTGTCCCTCTATTATACAGGGACAACTCCTGACCACCCGGGACTGTCCCAGGAGATTTCCAGCTACAGTAATGCCGAGGACCAGAGAGAGCCACCATGAGCACACGGCATGCCGGCGTCACCATTTATGATCATGTGACATCACCGCAGTGTCAGCTCCATGTGTGGTGGACGTGTTTTGGGTTTATTCCGTGTGATGTGTTTCTTCTAGGATGTGGCCTGTACCAAAGCCCGATGTCTGGGCTCCGTCATGTTTCCATCTCAGATGATGTGTCCTCATCCGCAAGAACCAAAAAGTCCAGAACAGATTCTGCCCAAGGCCAAAGACTTCATCAACCAGTACTACAGCTCCATCAAAAGGTGACCACATGACCATTCTCGTCTTGTTGGGTTTGGAGGTGGGGGAAGTTCTTTCAGTTTTGGGTAGATGTTAGACGCTTGGGAACCCCTGCTGGCATCTTCTCAGCTACACCCATCTCCTGTGCCCTTCTCTAAGCCCCCCAGCTTTTCATCTAGTGAACATTATGCAGCGTCAGGAGGGAGACTAGATAGCATGCGACTATAATCCAACGGTGCCCACCTGAAAGTAAAATGCCTCTCTTCGGTGGTCCGGCAGGTAGTGAGGACTACACAGGAACGGCTTCTCACCATTAAACAATGTATTCTACGCCTCGGATTGTATCTGCTCAGTAGAACGTTCTGCATTCCTCTTCCAGGGCCCAGTCGAAGGCTCACATGGAGCGTCTGAAGGAGGTTGAGCAGGACATCACGTCCACAGGAACCTACCAACTCAAGGAGACTGAGCTGATCTTTGGGGCCAAGCAAGCTTGGAGGAACGCGGCCCGCTGCGTGGGAAGGATTCAGTGTTCGAAGCTCCAGGTGGGCAGGAGGCCGAGGTTTGA
>NW_017311418.1:3942-5028 GCF_000935625.1 Nanorana parkeri
GGGGGGACCTCGGTGGACTAAATCTGGCCTGACTTCTCCTGCCATCAGCCAATCGTGTCTCTCCATTCACCTGGAGGTTTGTGTTCTACTTTAGGTGTTTGACGCCCGAGATTGCAGGACCACCCATGAGATGTTCACCTACATCTGCAACCACATCAAGTACGCCACCAACAGGGGCAACATCAGGTACGGCGTCCACCTCGGCCCCCCGAGGACCTTCGTACGTTGTGACTCCTATGTCCTCTTCATGCTCCAGTGTCAGCTGTGGCCATGGTGGACCGGTCTCTAATAACGAGGGACCTTCGTCCCCATTTGTATCTTCTGTGGAGAGAAGGAGATTTATTGGCCTGTTTGATGGGACTTCTGATCTCCTCAATGACCTCGCTGTGTCTCCTCCCGCAGGTCCGCCATCACGGTCTTCCCCCAGAGAAAAGATGGGAGCTCGGATTTCCGGATATGGAACAGCCAACTAATGCGATACGCGGGATACAGACAGCAGGACGAGACGGTGGTGGGGGATCCAATCAACGTGGAGTTAACTGAGGTGGGATGTTCTCTCTAGGCCTATCCATAGATGACTAAAGCCACCATCCAGCCTCTCCATGATCCCTCCTCACCCTTCAGCAGAGCTGGGACTAGGCGAGAAGGCCAAAGAGCTCCTCCCCCCCTCGCCATGACATATAAACTATCCCAGCAGGATGAGACGGTGGTGGGGGATCCCCTCAACGTGGAGATAACTGAGGTGGGATGTCTCATCTCCTCTCCTGGTCTATCGATAGATCTGAGCCACCATCCAGCCTCTCCATAATCCCTCCACTCCCCTCAGAAGAGCTGGGACTAGGCGAGAAGGCGAGAGAGCCCCCCCCCCCATGACATCCCAGCAGGATGAGACAGTGTTAGGGGATCCCCTCAACATGGAGTTAACTGAGGTGGGATGTCTCGTCTTCTCTCTAGACCAGGGGTAGCCAAACCTCCGGCCCTCCAGCTGTGGGGTGGAACTACAAATCCCATGAGGCATTGCAAGATTCTCACAGCCACAGACATGACTCCCGGAGAGAGATGCATCATGGGATTTGTAGTTTCACC
>NW_017311418.1:5960-6194 GCF_000935625.1 Nanorana parkeri
CTGAAGCACCCAAGGCAGCGGCCTTTTCTGCCTACACCTCGGCCTGGCCCTGTCCTTCGGCCTCATTCACCTCCTCACACTGCTCTTCCATGTTACGATCCCTCTGCTCACATTCATAATACATCTCTCATCATCTCTGGCCACACGTGCCTATCAGAACTCCAACTTCTTCTCCCTGTCACATGACCTTACCCCCCAATCTGCCCCCCTCCTCCCACTTCCATTATACGCATG
>NW_017311418.1:6269-6597 GCF_000935625.1 Nanorana parkeri
GTACGCCCTACCCGCCGTCAGCAACCTCCTCCTGGAGATCGGAGGTCTGGAGTTCTCGGCGGTGCCGTTCAATGGCTGGTACATGAGCACGGAGATTGGGATGCGGAACCTGTGTGACTCCTCCCGATACAACGTATCAGAGGTCAGGGGCCCCTACCAGGGGCCAGTCTGCTTTTCTATGGACTTTAGGGGAAAGTAAATATCAGTCTGTGAGCTGCTTCTGCTTTCAGAAAGTCAGTAGGTCCTCTCTGTGTGCCTCCACCTGACCGTCACATGTACACTACACACAGGGCTGGCCTTAGGCCTTTAGGCACCCTGTGCGAGAAAG
>NW_017311419.1:0-3846 GCF_000935625.1 Nanorana parkeri
CTAATGTCTTTATTCAACCTCAAATACTATGTAACACAAACAGCCAAAATGACCATCACAAACGCATAATAAAAACATAAGAATTACATTAAATAGAATAATAATATTCTAAATATGAATTACAAATAGAACTTTTATTTTTAATACCTATATTGGCACAGCAAAAGCTGCCAAATCTAAAATAACTAATTGTAAAAAACATCCCTAAACAGCTTCATGCATAACAGAACATGCAAAACCTGCACATATACATTACCAACATGGTACCAGTACAAGGAAGGGAATCAGTACAAAAATACTTGGTACTGTGTTCTGAATTTCCTATGACATGATATACCCGTTCATACTGTAAAATGGTCTAATGGTCTCTGTGTAAGATTAACTGGACAGATTCTGCACCCACAAAAATAGTGTTCCTTTTTGCAACCTACAGGTGAAACTCGAATAATTAGAATATCGTGCAAAAGTAATTGCAGTAAGTGCTGCAAAAGGGGCCCAAACCAAGTACTGAGTACATATGCATGCTTGTACTTTTCAATGTACAATCCTTGTTTTATTGATTGCATGTAATAATCTACTTTTTTGAGGTTGTGGATTTGGGGTTCTTGGGGTTTTTATGAGCTGTAAGCCATAATCATCACAATTATGACAAATCACGGCTTGAATTATCTTGCTTTGCATGTAATGAGTCTATTTCATATATTAGTTTCACCTTTTAAGTTGCATTAGTGAAATAAATTAACTTTGCACGATATTCTAATTATTCGAGTTTCACCTGTATTTCTGCAGCAGAGGCCAAACATTAATGCTGTTGGGTTACTGTGCTGATGAAATGCTTAACAAAATGGAGGCTACAGTGGTAATGTAAACTCATGAAAAAATCAGTGCTCAGAGTAATTGAAATTAATGATTACCTTTGCCCAGAATGCCTGTTTCCTTTCAAGCCAGTAATCAAAGTGATAAAGAAATCTCAAGACTGTTGCTGAGGCTTCTTTACACTTAGGTTTGAAGTGTTTCAGAACTCATCTCCAAATCATGTAACATTTCCTCACTAATGCTCCTACATCCTGATAATCTGTATATCCAAAACTTTTCCAACAATACAACACTCAGGTGTGTCAGGAAGATAATTCTTGTGTTCATTTGCTCTTCTGTATATACTATATATATATGTATGTTCTAATGTTAGGAATTCAGCAGGATTGCAGGACACGGGCTTTTCAAATAAAGTAATGTTTATTAACTTAAATAGCTTCACAGCAGTGGCAGGTGGGGGGTGTGGCTAGGGAGCGGATGTGAGTGGGCGTGCACGCGTGGACCCGGCGTGGTGTGGGAGCTGGTGCCCGGAGTGTTCTCTGCTCTGATCCGGACTTGCTGACCTTGCTGGCGAGTGGCTCCCCCGGCTGCACATACCTGTGCCATGGTCTGCTGTGCTTTGGTCTGCTGGAGGGGTGGATGTTGGCCGGTCCGTCTTTGATGCCGCTCTGAGTCGCAGTGAGTGAGGGCTGGATGGTCGGCTGGGAAGGCAGAAGGAGCTGAGGTGCAGTTTCTCTGTTGGCTCCCTCCGGTGGCTCTAAGTGGAAATGCAGAAGGCTGGATGGTGGAGAAGGAATTGGAGGTTGGTGATTTGGTTCCCCCTAGTGGCAACTGAGGAATAGTGTGCCTGCTCAGTACTCTCTGTTCGTGTTAAAGGGGAAAAAATATATAAAGAAAATGACTAGAACTGGGTCAAAAAAAGAGACTGTCCAAGAGGCTGTTAGTAGAGGGGGAACTAAGCAATCACCACGTGAGCCGAAACAGTCCAGTAAAGAGAAGCAGAAAGAAGTGGCGTCAAAACTGGAAAAGTTCGCTAGAGGAAATACCACAGGTACTGATGCCAACCAAAAAAACAAAATGCGATTAAGTCTGGGAGATAAGTCTCTATGTAAAGTTCCCAAGGATCTGTTTGTGGACGAAGGGGGGGCTACAGGGGGGACTTTGGACATATCCAATGGATGTTTATCCCTGCAAGATTCTGGTAATCCAGGCGAACCTTCTCTCAAGGATGTGCTCTTAGCAGTTCAAGCCAGTAACACCACTCTGGCAACCATGGCGGAGCAAATACAAGCTACACGGATAGATATATCCCTTCTCAGGCAAGATATGCAGAAGTTCAAAGAAAGGCTGACGGAGGCAGAAGACAGAATTAACAAACTGGAGGATGTGAATGCTTCTGTATGTGCCGACCTTAAAATGGCATTACAAAAGGTTACTATTAATTCTAGCAAGATCGAAGAATTGGAAAACAGAGCAAGGCGTAATAACATCAGAATGGTGGGAATGCCTGAACAGTCTGAGGGGTTAAATCCGGTGGCATATATGGAAAATTGGATCCTAGAAACAATAGGGAAAGAACACTTATCTCCTATGTTTATGATCGAAAGTGCTTATAGAATTCCTGCACATACGAAGGTACATGGAAATTTTCCAAGAACTATGCTGCTCAAAGTGACTAATTACAGAGATAAGGAGGCAATTCTCCGTAAAGTTAGTGAATTGGGAGCTATATCTGTGGCAGGTACTCGAGTGATGCTATTTTCAGACTTTTCACGGGAAGCTCAGAAAAAAAGAGCTCAATACCGGGAAGTGAAAAAACGAATGCGCCAAATGAACATACAGTATTCAATGCTATAGCCTGCAAAAATGCGTATAACTACTGATGATAGGACTCATTTTTTGAATCCCCCCTTAGCAGTTTCTGCCTGGTTGGATAAATATTCAATGAGTGATACAAGAGGTTAGGAGCTATGAGGTTTAATGTGGTGCATGAGGATGGAGTATATTTTGAATATTAGACACACCATGCTGGTGATCTGGAATGTAAGATGAATGGGTGGGTAAAGTTAATGTCTCTAACCCCCTATATGGCTCCTGAGTGGAGTATATTTTGGTGGGGGGGTCAATGTAGCAATGGGTTGTTTTTGTTTTGTTATTGTGTTGTGCAATGTGCGTTGTGTTTTTTTTGGATTTTTTTTTTCTTTCTTTCTTTTTTTTGTTGGGTTTCTTTTTTTTTTTTTCTCCCTCTCCTGGGAGAAAATTTTTTCTTGTCTCTCAAGTATCAGAGTTTTGCTTATACTGGGGGGCTATGCCCAATTGCTCTGTATCATTACATATGGTAGTTAAATTTAATGGCTAAGGAAAAAAATATATCTATAATATCTTGGAATGTTAGGGGTTTGGGGAATAGGACAAAGCGATGTGCGGCACTATCCAGCATTATGCCTCATAAGCCGTCAATTATTTGTTTGCAGGAAACGCATTTGGTGGGAGACAGTGTTGGATGGTTGGAACGCAGATTTCTGCAATATACAGCTCATGCATGCTATTCAACATACTCTAGAGGGGTGTCAATACTAGTCTGTAAAGGTATAGCGTTCTCATGTATACAAGCATTTTCTGGATAAAGAAGGTAGATATGTATTTCTGCATTGCAAAATCTATGAAGTAGAATGCGTGCTGGTAAATATATATATATTCCTCTTCCCTATTCTAACGAGGTCCTCCGGAAGTTGGTATTATTTATTAAAGATAAGTTACCTATTTATGTTATTGTGATGGGGGATTTTAATAATTATATGAATATAACGTTAGATAAATTCCCAGTAAATAAGCACTTGGATGTCACAAAAAACACTTCTTTTTATAATTTTTCTAAAGAAATAGGGTTGTTAGATGTGAGAATTATATTCACTGACATTGTAAGAGGGGATTAACGATAATCATCACAGGATCTATACTCACGCCCACACATACAGGAGCAGTGATTGACATTGTCCTCGCTGCTGGCAAAGACATCCTCGGCCGGGT
>NW_017311419.1:5793-6588 GCF_000935625.1 Nanorana parkeri
TATGATAGGGACCCCCTTATGGCCCTTGAAACTACTCTGTACTTGAGGGAATTGTCAAATCTTCCCACTTTAAATTCAATCTTTTTTATTGAACAGATTTTTTCAAGAAAATAACATAACACAGTCATTATAGAGATCTTGCTGTCGAAGGTTACATGTTGCATAAAGTATAGATATACAAATACATTATGAGCATACGCGCTCCTATGCGGAGCACACATCTTCAATGACATCAACATATTTTATATATAATGAGATGGGGAGTGGTACCGAGGAAAGGAACAAACAAGAAGGGAAGACAAAGGGAGAAAAAGGTAGGGGAAGCCAAGCAACCGAGACCGGCATCATATCATTGTTACCACAAGGAGGTGTAAAATGCCATCAACCTAGCCAGGACGACCAGGCAGTATAGAATCGTTTTGTGGAACCATCTTGGTACGACATAACCCTCTCATATTGGCAATGTAGATTAACTATGGCTACAGTTTCAGATATATTTGGTGCATTTACGCTTTTCCAGTGGCGCACTACGGTCAACCTTGCCGCTAACAAAATGTGAGAGATTAGAATCCTAAATTTAGGTGGGAGGTTTTTCGATGCCTAGCGAAAGGATCGCCAGCTCGGGTGATGGCTGCACTATACATCCCGTGGTCTGCGATATCTTCTGGAATACCTGGCGCCAGAAACTCCTCAGACATCTACAGTCCCACAGGATGTGGTGCAAGCTCCCTATTCGTCCACATTGTCTCCAAGAGGGGTGAGAAAGAGGACTGTAGGTCCTTTTCCCATTGTTTT
>NW_017311420.1:0-6587 GCF_000935625.1 Nanorana parkeri
GTTTCCTTTCCTTTTACATTCTGTTATTAAACATGTCATAAAAATACAAGGACAGTACAAATGACCACAAAATTACCCCTTTTATGGAAGATAGATACCCCAAGGTTATCTCATTTTTGCCAAAAATTTTTGGAAATGAAACATGCTGGTATTGAGGTAGTTAACACACAGAGCTTGGCAATGGTGCACTAGATATCTTGATAGAAGGAAGAAGTGAAAGGTTTATTGAACAGGGAGGTGGGAGATGAAGGGGTTAATATTAGCAGAATAAGGGAGGTGACTGTATTAATATAAAGGTCACTACAGAGACAAGATGGAGATGAGATTTAAAAAATGTAATTAAAACCTCTCGCCTGCTGCTGCCTACTGTTCATATGTTAAATCTTTCATTCATGAAATGCTCCTTTCTCTGTTGTAAGAAGAAGATAATGGCTCTTAAATGTAAACATGGAAAGTGTTTATATTTGAGATTGCTGTGACTGGCCATCACAGCAATTGCAAGGCATAAAGCCACTCTGATTGGCTCTGTGCAGTTTGTGAGCTTCACTGTCTGATGACAGCAAAAACACAGGTAGGGTTGCCACCCGTCCGGTTTTGGCGTCTTGTGTACGGGTGTCCAGCCAGCGGGCACCCGTACACAAGACACTCTGCTGACACCGGCACTGTCAAATTTTCTCGCAGATGCGGCTGCGAGGTCCTTGGTAAGTGCGATCCACGGCAGCCGCATCTGCCTGAAACCGGATCTTCCTCTGAGCTGCGGGCAGCCTGTGTCTGTTTACAGGTGCCCGCAGCTCAGAGGAAGAGTTGGGTGGCAAATCGGCAGCAGCAGCGTCAGCCTGCAGAGACTCCCTGGAGGGCAGAGCACAGGATTCCAATACAGCAGCAATGGACGGCTGGCCCCGCCCACTAAGGGGATGCTGCCGGGATGAAGTCACATGGGTGATAGCCACGCCCCCTAGAGTGACAAGCCAACACACAGGAGATCCCAGGGTGCTGACAACTCTGCAGCGTTGTGGTATGTATACTGAAGAAATTCAAAACTTAAATGTCATCATCTGAGGACACATACACCTGTAGCACTTATTTATGTATAAATAAGTGTGTCTGCAGTGTATATTCGTGTAGATGGGGTCAGGGGTCATTATTAAGTAATGTGATTTAAAGAGACCCTGTCACCTCATGCATATCTCAAAACTTAAAAAAAAATGTTTTTGAATAAAGTAGGTGAGGGATAAAAATATTTATTGGTGTTTTTTGCCATTCTGCATCCCACTCGAGACTTCTCTTTGCTTCCTGTCATGTAAACATAACAGGAAGTGAGAGCAAATGTCTCCAAAGCATGCCTCCCAAATTTATATAGAGGGATACTGGCACCAGGTGCTGGAACAGGCAACCCTCTTCCCTAGGTGCTGAGACATTGGGAAAACTGTCCTGGGGATTGGTTGAAATGCACTGGCGAAACTACAAGGGTCGCACCGGTCGCAATTGTGGGGGGCTGGGGGAATGCTGGTAATATTCTGCAGTGCTGACTTTTAGTATAATGTATTGCTGGGACTTGTAGTCCTGCATGGCTGGTGGTATTCTGCATTGGTGTATGCTGATTATACAGCAATGCAGAATAGCACCAACTATGTAGGACTACAAGTCCCAGCAATACATTATAATGGGGCGGATGCTGGTGGTATTCTGTATAGCTGACTTATTATAATGTATTGCTGGGACTTGTAGTCCCGCATAGCTGGTGGTATTCTGTATTGATGTATGATGACGATACTGGGCATTTTCACGAGTACTCATACTAATGCCCCGATACTAAGCGCAGACACCGGTGTTCTGTCGGGAACGCCAACGTAGTCGAATTTGCCGACCTCAGCATCTACACTTGCGCACAGACCAGTATTATCGAGGAAACGCATTTATTTACAAAGTTTTTTGTTTAAATCGTTAATTGTGACCGTTAATAATATTCCATCCATCATTCACTGCCATGGACGGCATATTATTGACGGTCAAAATTAACAATTAGAAACAAATACTTTGTAAATAAATGCCGGTTTCCTCGTTAATCCCGTCTGTACATAAGCGCAGATACTGGGTCAGCGTTCTCGACAGAACACCGGCACTAAAATTTTAAACAAGAGGCTGCCCGAGGTCCCGCACTTGCTGGGGACCTCGGCAGCCTTCCTGTTAACCACGCGGTGCCATGGCGGTTGGGGGGCCCTTCATGGTTTCTTACACCGGGGCCCTGAAGGTTCTAGTTACGCCTCTTGAAATCCCAGGACAGTCTGGCAGAAATCAGGATGGTTTGGTGGTATGCCAAAGTGAGGTAAATCTTGCCATTCCGTGTCCCATTCAAAAGATTTCTCCTAACTTCCTGCAGGAACAATAGGAAGTGAGAGCAAATGGGCGCGGTTTAAGGGTAGGGTTGCCACCAGTCTGGTTTTGGAGTCTTGTGTCCGGGTGTCCAGCCAGTGGGCACCCGGACACAAGACACTCAGTGCCGACACCGGCATTTTACATTTTCTGACAGATGCGTCTGTGGAGGTCTTTAGGAAGTGCAATCTCGGGCAGCCGCATCTGCCTAAACCCGGATCTTTCTCTGAGCTGCCGGCAGCCTGTGTCTGTTTACAGGTGCCCGCAGCTCAGAGGAAGGGCCGGGTTTTAGGCAGATTCGGCTGCCTAAGATCGTGCTTGCCGAGGACCCCCACAGACGCATCTGTCATTGCCTTCTCCTCCTCCAGCTCCCTGACATCGTGCTGCCCACCTGTGGACCCCTGGTGAGACAGCATAGCCCATTTAGCCCACCACGAGAGCCCGCACAACCCACCAGGCCACGTGGAGACATCAGTGCGTCAACACAGAACAACACAGAGTATGTAGCTTCATATTATTTTGTATTGCTGGGATTTGTAGTCCTCTCTAGCTGGTCTCATCACTCCCTGGCTGCCTCTCCTCTATATTAAAAAAAAAAAAATTGCCGCGTGCGGCGCTAGAGTGTTCGGGTTTCATTTGAAGAAAAGGTGGCAACCCTAATCACAGGCATTAAGGACAGTGCACGTACAGACAGTCTTGCTGTGGGCTGACAACACACAGATTTTTGTAAACTAAGTGGTGTCAGTCTTACCCAGTTTATCTTTTGTTACACTACTTAAACTCTCCCCCTGTCCTAATATCTTGTGGTCCCAAGATAAAAACTGAGAGCTTTTTGAAGAGAGGAATCTCTTTGAGATAACATAGGAAGTGTGCACAGGACAGTTCAGGATTTCTGACAACATCCACAGGTATTTTCACTTTTTGAACAAAAAAATCAAAATACTATCATATAACAAAATAATATATTTAACAGAGTAATGTGTAATAATATATTTAACAGAGTAAATGGGAGCAAATAAGAGAAGTTCGTTGTTCACTGACAAAGCGCAGCGCCCAACGTGGAGGAAAGAAACTGTCAGTGGAGGCCGAGCTGGGCGAGGAGGAGAGCGCTGACAGCCGCAATGTCACAGGAGGCCAGGCTCTCCTCCCACACCGTTGTGACAGCGAGTCAGGACGGTACAAGCAGTCAGCGATCAGTGATCGCTGTATGTTTGTACGGAACTGGACTTAGTATGAGTTACTATGTACCAGTTATGAATGCATAGGAAGTGATCTACATCACTTCCTGTTCTTTCACAATTGTGTACATGGTAAACATACTATATCCACAAGTTATGAATGAACAGGAACACTCAGTATAGAGTTCCTGTATAGAGTTCCTGTTCATTTATAACAGGGGCTGCAGAAAAAGAGATAGAGGACTCTGTTTTCTCTCTTTTTCTATTTTGAAAGTTAAATATCAGGCCTCTGTTTAGACCCCTAATATTTCCCAGAGCCCCCGACAGTAAAGTGAAAAAAATAAAAATATTTAAAAGTAAATAAAGTTTTAAAAATTAAAAAAAATGATTTTCGGTTTCAGCCTGACTTTTTTTATTTTCGGTTTAAAAGTTTTATTTCGGTGCAGCTCTAATTATATATTTAAAAAGTGCACTGCCCTTAAAAAACAGCAATCTAATCAATATGAACATATCTGAACATTTGGATGCAAGTATATTTTGTCCAAATGTAATTGAAAATTAAATAATGTTAAACTTGAAAATAATTTTTAAAAAAGGCTAGGGGGCCCAATTCATACCGGACCCTTTAGGTATAGTAGGAATTTTAGGGGAGACCCCATGCCAAAAGAAAATGCATGGGGTCCCTTACCAGACCCTTGATCCGAGCAGCAGCTTGGCAGAGGAGGAAAAGGGGAGGGCAATCCTGCGCCCCCCCCCTCCTGCACCATACCAGGCCACATGCCTTCAACATATGGATGAGGACAAGGGCCTCTTTGCCACAACCCTGGCCCTGTAGGACAGGAGGCTTATCTGAATCTGGGTGCCCCCTTTTATAAAGGGGGCACCCAGATCCCCGCCCCCATCTTGAATGAGTAAGGGGTAGTTGTTACCCCTACTCATTCACCAAATAACAGTGAAATAGTAAATTAACACACCACACCGTAGTCCACTATGGCTGACTCGCCTAAAGAAAAAATCCCCGCCACCACATCCGATCCCGACAAACTCTCGCCGCTAATTCCAGCTCAGCTCCTGAATGTAAACAAAGGGGCGGATCGAGTCATGATGTCACTGACTTCTTCTGTTTACATTCCATTAGGGAATCGAGAGCTGTCACGGAATGTAAACAAAGGGGTGGAACAAGTTCTGTGATGTCACAACTTGCTCCATCAATTTGTTTAACTTCCGGAGTAGATCTGTCACTTGCAGCCGGTATTTGATGTGGCGGCGGGGATTTTTTGTTCCGTCGAGTCAGCGAGTGGTGGGCATCGTGATTGACGAGGATCTACATCGCTGGACAATGTGATTGACCTGGGGGTTTCATTGACGGGCATGTTTTCCTTTTTTTTTTTTTTTTTTTTAAATAAAGGACTTGTCAATAACTGTTGTGTTTTTGTTTCTCAATTAAAGGACTTTTGAGCACTTTGTGTTTTATTTGGTGAATGAGTAGGGGTAACAACCCATTTATGAGGGGCGGGATATGGGGGCCCCTTTATAACGTCTACTTGAATCACTGGCCATATACTTATGAGCATAAGGAATGGAATTAGTAGAAGTGGGGGAAATTATTAGTCACATCTTCAAAATTTGGGACTGCGCAAAAGGCACTGTTCTTAATTTCGAGAATTGATTGCAATTATCAAGCTAATTCTGAACACACAAATAAGTGTCTCTGTTGGTGCATGTTACTTATTATTGTACAGTGAAATGTTCCAACATGCTAGAAAATCTGCCTTTGAGTGGGACCTCACGTTTCTGCTATAGAGGAAAATATCAAAGTACTGCTGCAGCGTAGCTGTCACCATTGGGCGCGCAAGTCCTGGTTGCTGGTTGATTTATTAGAGGATGGCCAGATATCTTTCCACCTGTCATTCTCTGGAACATTTGTTTACATCCACCAGCCTTAGGTAAAATTGGGAAATATTCTACTGTCAGTCAAATGTAATGATGATAGTAGATAACAACTGTCCTGGAAACCACCTTAATATTTCTGTTGGTTTTTTTTTCATTATTATTGAAATTGTTCCAACAGCTGGAGAACCTTGATCACCTGGGACAGCTAAAGTTCACACTGGCGAAGTACATTTAAAGAAGAACTCCAGAAAATTTAAAAATGAACCCTTGCAATGGAGCTACC
This sequence comes from Nanorana parkeri, assembly GCF_000935625.1. NCBI lineage: Eukaryota > Metazoa > Chordata > Amphibia > Anura > Dicroglossidae > Nanorana > Nanorana parkeri. The sequence goes on from NW_017311420.1 coordinate 5,728, forward strand.
CCAACACTGCAAGGGTAACTGCTCATTTTGGACTATGGGGCTAAAATAAAGCAGATAAACTCACCTGATCCCCCGACCTGCTTGGCTGTTAGTCCCCTCAGCCTCTTCTCCCCCAGGCTCTGGCAGTATAAGGACCTGTGATGTTATCCTGTCTTATGCAGCTGCATCAGATGTGAGGACATCGAGGGACAATCCACCGAGGGACAATTAGAGGGGAGAGAGGTGAGGATTTTCTTTATTTTAGCCCCTAGACCAAAATGAGCAGTTATCCCTTGCTGTGCTGGGGTAGTCTTACTGCAAGGGTTAATTTTTACAAGTACTTTTTTTTTTTATAATGCAGTGTACCACAATGGACAGTATTGCATTGTTGTGTGTTGTGGTGCGCTGCAACACGTCTGTTGCTAAGGTGTATTGGGGTGTGACACCGCAGCAACAAAACACACGTTTTTACACACCGTGGTAATGCGCATGTTACTGCATGAATTATCACAGTGCAACAGCGTGAACCCAGCCATAAACTTCTGTAGTATATTTGTAAAAATACAAAAGCAGTTTCCAGAGAATACAAAAGATTATTTTAAGTATGCTGATTTTCATCATTTGCCAAAAATCTCTTGTTCATGATATAAGAAGTTCTCTGTTTTGTACTAGGAGAATAATTGCCGTCTTGCCTTGAGATGCCCACGCACTGTCTGACTCATAAATCTATTCTGTAACTCCTTTGACCATACAAAAATACTGGAAATAAGACAGCAGAGGACATTTGTGAGAATGACAGAAATCATATTGATAGTGATACAAGAACAGTGGTCCTAAAATTGAATTTTCCCCAGTCATCTTCCAGGACAGCCATCGAGATA
>NW_017311421.1:0-1003 GCF_000935625.1 Nanorana parkeri
GGGTTACAGACGAGGGGTTAAGGACCTGGAAGTGGGTGGGGATGATGAGCAGGAAGCGGCCGGAGTCAGACATGGGGTTGAGGAGCAGGACGTGGGTGGAGTCAGACATGGGGTTGCCGAGCAGAAAGTGGGTGGAGTTAGTATTGGGGGTGATGAACAGGAAGTGGGTGGAGTCAGACACAGGTGTGAGGAGCAGGAAGTGGGTGGAGTTAGTATTGGGGATGCTGAGCGGGAAGTGGGTGGAGTCAGACACGGGGTTGAGGAGCAGGAAGTGGGTGGAGTTAGTATTGGGGATGCTGAACAGGAAGTGGGCGGAGTCAGACACGGGGTTGAGGAGCAGGAAGTGGGCGGAGTCAGACACGGGGTTGAGGAGCAGGAAGTGGGTGGAGTTAGTATTGGGGATGCTGAGCAGGAAGTGGGTGGAGTCAGACACTGGGTTGAGGAGCAGGAAGTGGGTGGAGTAAGACACGGGGTTGAGGAGCAGGAAGTGGGTGGAGTTAGTATTGGGGATGCTGAGCAGGAAGTGGGTGGAGTCAGACACGGGGTTGAGGAGCAGGAAGTGGGCGGAGTCAGACACGGGGTGAGGAGCAGGAAGTGGGTGGAGTTAGTATTGGGGATGCTGAGCAGGAAGTGGGTGGAGTCAGACACTGGGTTGAGGAGCAGGAAGTGGGCGGAGTCAGACACGGGGTTGAGGAGCAGGAAGTGGGCGGAGTTACCTGCAGCCTCTCCACCTCCTCCCCCCTCTCCTGGAGGCTCTGCAGCGTCTCTTCCTCTTCTATTCGCTGGATTTCCTGTCTCTGGAGTTCTGACGCTTTCTCCTCCAAATTCAAACGTTCCAACCTGCAGGACACGCACACGTATGAGACCCGCCCATCCCGTGTGACCACACCCAGTCATGTGACATGGTAAGTGCCCCCCATAGTGTGGCGGCAGATAGATAAGATGGCTACATAGAGGCCTCTGACCCCTCCCCCTCCTTCGTGCAGTTCAATCACACATGCCG
>NW_017311421.1:5947-6584 GCF_000935625.1 Nanorana parkeri
AGGAGGGTAGTAGGACATACCTGAGGGGGGCAGGAGGGTAGTAGGACATACCTGAGGGGGGCAGGAGGGTAGTAGGACATAACTGAGGGGGGAAGGAGGGTAGTAGGACATACCTGAGGGGGGCAGGAGGGGAGTAGGACATACCTGAGGGGGGAAGGAGGGTAGTAGGACATACCTGAGGGCGGCTAGGAGGGTAGTAGGACATACCTGAGGGCGGCTAGGAGGGTAGTATACTCCGTGTAGCGGCGTTGCACGTTGAGAAGCTCCACCAGGGACACCACGGGAGGATATTTGATACGAGAGGCCTTGGACTTGGCTGGGAGGTCACGGCGTGACTTCCTCCCCCGACACGGGATGACACACGGGGTGCGGGGGAGGCGGATCAGGAGAGCGGCGCGCGGGAACATAGCGTCACACACAGCTGAGAGATCGAACATACAGAACACGCTACCTGTAAACACAATATACTATGTAAATGGTTTAAAATACACGGGATCACATGAGAACACGGGTCATATGACGGTCACGTGGTTTTAGTTGCATGTCATTGCCTGGCCAGGGCCCCTCTGTGTAGTGTGGCCCTAACTCTAACTCCGTGTTGTAGGGCAGGGGGGGGGATATAGAGGGGGAGGGGGGC
>NW_017311422.1:0-596 GCF_000935625.1 Nanorana parkeri
CTTAGACGTGGGGGAATTGGGAAAGTATAAGTTATATAGTGAGTACAGTTTGTTCTCGGCTAGTACTTTTACAGCTAATTTACGGCCATCTGAATCCGAACGTACATGTTGAATTTGATAGGAAAAGGATTATTGAAACAGGATTGCCACTCCGGATCTTCTACCAACGGCAGGTGAGCATAACACCTCACCCACCCACAGCTTCTGCAACCTCTTAGCATCCACCAAGGGAAGGTGAGTTTCCTGCAAAAGAACAATGTCAGGTTTAAGCTTTTGAAGGTGCCGCAGTATCATCATACGTTTGGCGGGCGACCGTAGACCATTAACGTTCCAGGAGACCACTTTCATGTTGTAGAGTGTCTAGGTACCGGCTTTATTGCCAAATTTGTGAAAAGTTAACTTGGTTTGGGAGTGATAATATAAGTGTTGCTGTTTGGTCCCCCATTCAAAATCCATTTTTGCCTTAAGCCATTTATCTCTAGTGTCTAATGATGGGTGAGTAGAGTATTCTAATTGGGCTTGACGTAAGGAGGAGCTGGCTTTAATAAAGTACGACTTCGCATATCTCTTCTTGGCTGCTACATAAGACATAATTC
>NW_017311422.1:1273-1625 GCF_000935625.1 Nanorana parkeri
CATTTGAAAAGTAGATCTCCAGACAAAAAAAATTGTGGGCGTCCCTGCTCTAAGTCATAAGCACCAAGTGTTGCATTATTATATGAGAGGTGGATGTGGTTAGGGAGCTTTAAGATATGTTAAAAGAATTTGTTATTTTAATAACATTAGAGCCTTAATTCTGGCCGGGTAGAGGAGTTCTGGTGATGCAGAGCAACCAAGTAATTGTCCAATGTAAAACTGTGAGTGCCACCCCCTCCTCCAGACCCAATTAGTTGTAGTGGGGAGGTGCATTCCCTGCCCTGCAGCTATATGTCACAAAGGGACGGGGAATGCCCCCACCACAACCACCAGCACTGGTTGGGTTGGGGGG
>NW_017311422.1:3486-6581 GCF_000935625.1 Nanorana parkeri
GGGGGGTAGTTGGTGTTTTGAGCAAGTTTGGAGAAATGTGTTTGTACCAAGCCCAGCATCGTCTCTAGTCCCAGGCAACCCCATGCTGCATCACTCCTACCGTGTTTCCCCGAAAATAAGACAGTGTCTTATTTCTTTCACGCTATTTTTGTGCAGCTACCCCGAAGGTATCTTCAGGGATCTCTGTAATATAAGACCTACCACCGAACTAGGTCTTACTTTCGGGGAAACATGGTAGAAGTCTTGTTAGAAGACTCAGGTGGAACATTCCAGAGGGTTCTGCAGCACAGTGATGGTAAATAATGGATTACCTTGTGCTGTGCTGTGTTTTTTTCAGGGAAAGGTTACCACTACACTCACTCTTTTTTTTTTTTTTTTTACTTGCTGTCCAGAGTTGCTCTTCAATTAATAATCTTTTTTTTGTCTTTTCCAGGCGTTGTGGTTCGTCATAGTCAGTCGTCTGGTTTCATGCACCATAAATTTGTAGTGGTAGATGAGACATTTGTGATCACTGGTTCCATGAACTGGAGCATGCAGGCCATCCAGACTAACAAGGAGAATCTCCTCATCACAGATGACAAAGTGTTTGTGGCTGCATACTTGGAGGAGTTTGAGCGGCTTTGGGAGGAGTATGACCCTGCCACCTACGATTTCTTTCCAGAGAAGTGAGAAGGTAATCTCTCGGTTCACGTGGAGGTGTGCAGCGCTTCAAAACACCAAGTTATATTTTTACACGCATACTTTTACATTTCAGGAAACTCGGAAAGCTGGTCATGTGACTGAGGATAGTGTGTCTCTTCCCTATCATGTGGTGTTTTGTTAAATATATCAGCTTTTGGTTTTATTTAATTTTTTTTATGTCACTTGTTATCTCCTGTTTGGAAATGCCTTATTGGACCAGTTTGGCAGCTCAGGGATCTGTGGATATCTACATGGTCAGTTGTGATTGTTACATTTCTATGATACTACTGAGTATTTGAGATAAAGTGCATTGCGTAAAAACTATTCCATAAGGTTTAGCACTTACCACAGTAAAACGGTACCCGGAGTACCTGCCTCTTCAATATCTGCTTTCCCAATAACAAAAGTTGATCTTATAGCTTGCTGTGGTCAGTAAGAGTAGTTTTGCCCTCAGATATGTGTGTGTGCGCGTGCATGCTCCTTTTACTGCAAACTGATTGGGAGCAGCTAACCTCTTCTGTATGTCAACTCTCTAGCACTGCAGCTGTTCTGCCCTTTTGCAGACCATTCACACCAAAATGCGCTGTGCTGAAACATGCGTGCTACAATGCTTGGCCTTAGCCGACTGAAAATCTGTCAACTTGGCAAAATAAAACTCTTGCAGGATTATTTTGCTATGTACCTTTGTGCGCTGTAGCATACTGCTTTGATGTGCAATGGACAATAAATGCCAATGAACTGCAACTCCTGCAGCCCATTTGGTCAAATACTTCCCTCCCCGTTCGAGTGATCTTCTCTGTGTGGTCCGGCTAGGAAAGAAAATGTTCAGCCGGGTCCTCATCCTACTGCGCAAGGCACCGCACACCTCATTCATCCCTGTTCCTGAGCTGTACTCATAGTGGCATCCAGCAGGATTATTTACAGAACAACATCTCTAAACAATAAAAGAAAACCACACTGGACAGGCGGAAAGATCTTCATACACCAATACCATGTTTAAAAAGCTGCAGCTACCCTGTCCGGGAGGAGGGAGTGGTGTTTGTAGCTTGGAGAAGTATTTGACAATTGGAGAGTTTCTGGTCATGGTTTTGCAAAAAGGAGCACAATTTTTTTTCTTGATCAGCAATATTGTGCGTGTGTAACATCAGGATTATTGCTAATGAAAACATTGACTCTCAATCATACAAGCCGGTGCCTCAGAACTTCCATCAGCACAAAATCTGGGACTAGAAGTGAACATAGCAGCAGCTTTCCAATGTGTTATAGCGTATCTGATTGGAGCCAGCGGGGCTGACTAGCAAGATACCGAAGCTCAGCCCAGTGGGAGATTCCTCCATCCACACAGTTTAGCGTAGACGGAGGAATCTGTTGCACTTTTATATAAAATCTGCAGATAATCTATAGGTGTATGGCCAGCTTTACGCTATAACCAAAACCCTCCCTGGCACTGGTCTTTCAGAGCTCCAGATCAAAGGGAACTGTGGGTGGGTGCTCGCTCTTCACCTGTGAAATGTTTTTTTCCCATTATGTATTTTAATTTCATTATTAAATACATTGCTGATAAGACTTTTTTTTATTATTATAATGGCCTAGTGAGCAGTCTTAAAAATAATGATGCTGTGTGTCCTCCCATGAGGCTCTCCTCTTCCTTGGTCAAAGGTGGGCCTTTGATACGGACACAAATAAGTAAGATTCCTGGTATTCTGGCTTCCTGTAATGTGACTACGTACCTTTTTAGTGTGATCTTTTTCCACTCTTCATGGCGGCAAGTTCTCTGGTGTTAGTTTTTCTTTAGTCCTATTAGCCAACTCCTAATGTCCCGACTTATAGGGGCAATTATTGATCTGAAATTGCTAAGTACCTGGTGGTCATACTAATCTTGGTGTTCCAAGCAGTTTGAGTCACTGACCTCAAACAACCATACAGCAATTGAAGTAGAACTCCTCACGGGAACTTTCTTGGTCAACTATTTCTGAAATTATTGAAGCCATTAGTTGTGTGTGACAGCCAGATAACTAGCATTCTGCAGGAAGAGCGTTTAGCAGTCACCACCCCCATTTCTCTCCTGCAGGTTGCCATTCCGCTTTCAATCTCATCTAGCCATACCTGCGTGCACTTCAGTGCTCCCTGTTTCATGTCACAGCTCTCTAACAATCCCTAGATAGTGGCTGTGAAAACTTTCACCCTTCCCATAGCCCTCCCTGACATCAGCCATAACCGCTTCCACTTCACCTTCCCATAGCCCTCCCTGACATCAGCCATGCCGCTTAACCTTGTCATAGCCCTCCATGACATCAGCCATACCTGCTTCCACTTCACCTTCTCATAGCCCTCCATGACATCAGCCATACCTGCTTCCACTTCACCTTCTATTAGCCCTCCCTGACATCAGCCATACCTGCTTCCACTTCACC
>NW_017311423.1:0-1025 GCF_000935625.1 Nanorana parkeri
AGAAATAATAAAATAAAGAGTTGGCACCTGAACAGGATTAGGGAGGAAATCTTCAAAGGGGATGCTTGTTTTTATGACAACTGTCTAGTGAGTTTTTCTATCATTTGTTGTTGTGTCCTGAGACAGGAAGTAAAGGAAAATCTCCACAAACCTGACAGTGGTTTGAGGTGTTTTTACTCTAGTCTAAAATGATGTACTTTAACGGCTCTGTACATGTGCTGTGTGTGCTTTGTGATACTAAAAAGAAAAAAAGTGCCATTTTTAGAACATTCAGGTTCTTCTGCTGTCACTCAATGTAACAAAGTCTACTTGCATGTGTTTAATGTTTCAGGCATGTTTGCGGGTAATTACCTGAAGCAGCTTTTTGTTGGTGGCTATTCCCTAGAGTTTAGCAGGGAAATCCCCTCACTGATCATGATACTATTGACCACAATACTATCAAAAATCAGCATGCTGATCATAAGTACCTTTATATCTTATAAACATGACTGATGGATTCGTCAATTTCCCTCCGTTAAAACCCCAATAAACACTCGGACTGCGCGACATGGATTTTAACGGCCACAGCAGCCCCTTTTTATTAAACCAAGCAACTTTAACAATAACCAAAAATAATAAACCAAATAATATACACAAATAATACTGTAAACAATTAGGCCCACCACCCAAATTGGCCCACCACCCAAATTGGCCCAATATCCACACCAAGCCTTGCCGGAACCCTGCAACAAACAAGACAAAACCACACAAGCAAAAACCTCAAAAACAACGTCAGTGAGGCACACACAGAAGAAGGGAAAAACCACACCATCCCTACCCACCACAAAAGATGAGGGCGAACCTAAACCCTTAACCAACCCAACTTCCATCAGCCCATCCTCCGAACAACATCAGGAGGCAGACCCCACCTGGCAGCCCCGGATGCTGCCCCCACCTGAAACAAAAGGAGCATGAAACTGCCGACCCCCAGCCAAACAAAGCCGAAACCCCCGCCATAAACTGATAGCGCGCCTGGCCCCACAGCT
>NW_017311423.1:4685-6579 GCF_000935625.1 Nanorana parkeri
GGAGGGGTGGAATAGTGCCCCCCTGGATCCCCCAAATACCTCTTGTTATTGCTCCCGGAGCCATTGCGGTCCCCTCTGCTCCGCAGCCGCACAGACCTGAGCCAATAATGCAGTCAGGCCACTCATGGCCACAATATGTGTTTTCTTTTCTGCAGGGTGAAGAGCACACAACCTGCTTCGTTCATTGCTTTCCTGAAAGAGGACGTCCCTCAGCCCTTGCAGATCCTTCCCATGCGGCTCCTCCCGGACACCTGACTCCCACGTCCAATCAAGTAAGAGCTGCTGTTCCCATTTTATTTTTAACTCTTTCTCCCGGGACTATTCCTCCCCCTAGTCATGTAGCCCCTCCGCTCAGGCTCTCCGGGTCCGTCTTGACTGATGGATTCGTCAATTTTCGTCCCTCCGTTAATACCCCAATAAACACTCGGACTGCGCGACATGGATTTTAATGGCCTCAGCAGCCCTTTTATTAAACCAAACAACTTTAACAATAACCAAAAATAATAAACCAAATAATATACACAAAAAATACTGTAAACAATTGTTGACCTGAGAAGGGGTCTTTGGGTGCCCAACAGCCCAAAAAGGACTCTCCTAAGACTCCACCCATGACCCCAGCCGCCCCACAACCAGCTCGAGGACACTTCCTACTTCCAGGTTCCTAAGGAGCCAGGCCCCACCCCTTGCACTTTCGGACACCAACAGGGGGGAAGCACCCATACCAGCTGATGGCCCCCCGTTTTGTAATCCACTCCGATTTTTGTAGACCCCCCAAAGACCCCCTAACCCGCCACACGAGCACGAGTGACACCTCAATTAAGCGAGTCACCCCTCACTGGATCCCACCATGGAGACCCAGCAACCACAAGTCGGTGCCAACCTCATTCAAGTGCACACCGTCATCCCTCCAGTACCTGACTGTGCAATCCCCTAAATCCGAGTGCCGTACCAAAAGGCCCCCTAGCTGAGCGACAAATTTGCCCACCACCCAATTGAGCTTGATCCGGGCCTTAGTCAGGCGCTCCACCGATCAGGCATACCGCCACACCCTCCTGGCCACGATATCCGACCAGACCACCACCACCCCAGGGAACTCCTGCCTAAAGCGCAGCAAATCGAAGTTTATGTCCCGGATCAAATCCCTGGAGGCAAGCACCCCCAGACCAGTGCCCCCGACATGCAACACCCAAACGTCCGGGAGCCGATCAAGTCGGGAAAATAATGAAAACCCGGCTCCATGTCATGCCCCGAACTCCCAACCACTGCAATGTGGCAACGTCCCAGGGGACCCCCAGCTGCCTGAGGCAGCCCTAATCCCCCCCAGCACGGGGAAGCACGTTTTTGGGATAGGGGGTGGACGGGGCCCCCCTGGACCCCCCAAATACCTCCTTAAATCGCTCCCGGAGCCATTGCGGTCCCCTCTGCTCTGCAGCCGCACAGACCTGGGCCAATAATGCATTCAGGCCACTCATGGCCACAATATGTGTTTTCTTTTCTGCAGGGTGAAGAGCACACAACCTGCTTCGTTCATTGATTTCCAGAAAGAGGACGTTCCTCAGCCCTTGCAGATCCTTCCCATGCGGCTCCTCCCGGACACCTGACTCCCATGTCCAATCAGGTAAGAGCAGCTGTTCCCATTTTATTTTTAACTCTTTCTCTCGGGACTATTCCTCCCCCTAGTCATGTAGCCCCTCCGCTCAGGCTCTCCGGGTCTGTCTTTTTTAGTGTTTACTGAGTTTAATGGAAAGCTTAGGGCAATCTTGCACTGGTGCTTTACTGCATGCACAGTAATGAGCATTCTGTTGTGTTAATATGTGCGCTAAGCCCATTGATGTTGCAACAAATAAGAGTTACCTTAATGATAAAATGCAGCCCAACAGCTAAATACACAGTC
>NW_017311424.1:0-6573 GCF_000935625.1 Nanorana parkeri
TTGAAACTTTAAGAGTCAAACTCAGATGATGTGAGAGAGAGTGACAGAGTGACAGAGAGTGACAGAGTGAGAGAGTGACAGAGTGAGAGAGTGAGAGAGTGAGTGAGAGAGTGAGAGAGAGAGTGATTATGAATCTGTTATTAAACGTCTATTTTTGACACACTGAGCAAGTGGTCTCTATGTATTGCTGGGTTTCGCCCCATGTGTTTGAATCTTATGGAGAGTGTTTGTCGTTATTAATGTTTCCCCCCAAAATGCATTGTTCCCCCTCATTAGCATATTTCCCAAAATGCATTGATTCCCCTAATCTACATATTTAAGACAGTTACCCACCCAAAACCCCTGTTTTTCCCAGAGATCCCGCTAATTTTCGTTGGTTGTTGCGGTTGATAGTGGATTGGATGTCTATTCTTTTCAAGTGTCGTACACAACCCTAACCCTAACCCATAACCCCTAACCCTAACCCCTGACCCTGACACATAGCAATTGACCATGGAACCACTCTATGCCTAAACTTAACCCTCGCTAGTGGAGCACTAAGAAGTCAAACCCTTGCAAAACCCTAACTATAAACTTAACCCCCCGACTCTATGCATAAAATTAACTCTTGGCCGTGGAGCCCTAAACTTTAACTTCCAGATACGAGCCTCAACTGAACCCTACGGTGTCTAACCCTAAACTCCCACACCCCTACACACCTTCAACCCTAACGGGTTGCAGGTGTGTAGGGGTGTGGGAGTTTAGGGTTAAACACTTTAAGGTTCAGTTGAAGCACCCTCGGCCCTGGAGCCTTAACATTCCAGATAAGAGCCTCAATGGAACCCTTAGGTGTTTAACCCTAAACTCCCACACCCCTTCGGACCTGCAACCCTAACATACAGGCCTAAGGTTCAGGGGTCTACAATGTCCGCGGCCTTATCCCTTATCTCTGCTTCTTGGTTACAGCAGCTGGAAATAAGACGGCTTTGGGGATCGGAGAATGTCCGCCGCCTCAGAAAACAGCCCTATTTCTGCAACATAGATTGGGAATGTGAAGAAGTCGGGTTCTTTTGTCTCAATCGTTATCTCTGCTTCTTGGTAAAAGTCTAACCCTCTCAATACCCTCATTCTAACCCCTGAACCCTAGACCCCTGAACCCTAACCTTACACCCCTGAACCCTAACCCTTGACCCCTGAACCCTAACCTAAGCCTGCAAGTGAACCCTTACGTGGCTAACCCTCAACTCCCACACCCCTAAACACATGCAACCCTAACGGGTTATTCTCCATTGCCGCTGCTGAGTCAATGAGAGTCAGCAGCGGCGGTGGAGGAGGCTGGACGTGGCGGGGAGGAGGAGGCGGGGCCCGGAGGGTGAGCATCAGAGGAGACGGGGCCAGTGACGGAGGAGGAGTGACGATGTTGTTACATTCGGCAACGGAGGACGGAGCGGGCCCTGCGACGGAGGCGGGAAGACGGAGGAAGAAGAGGCGGACAGGTAAGGACTGTGACCAGCCCACCTGAGGGTGACCGTGCAGAGCCCACCATAGAGAGTCTATGGTGGGCTCTGCACGATTACCCTCAGGTGAGCTATGTGGACTCTTCAAGGCGTGTAACTAGAAATAACAGGGCCCCAACCAACCTAAATTTTGCTATGGGGCCCTGTGTTTTCTACTTACGCCCCTGATTGGGACTGTGAAGAAGTCTGGTTCTATTGTCTCCTTCCTTATCTGTGCTTCTTGGTGCAAGTCTAACCCTCTTAATACCCTAACCATAAACCTAGACCCCTGAACCCAAATGTTAGACCCCTGAACCCTAACACTAGACCCCTGAACCCTAACCTCTGAACCATAACCTTACACCCCTTGACCCCCTAACCCCTGAACCCTAACCTATCCTTAAACCTAGCCGTGTATGAGCCTCAAGTGAACCCTTGGGTGGTTAACCCTAAACTCCCACACTCCCTAAACACCTGCAACCCTAAAGGGTTGCAGGTGACTAGGGGTGTGGGAGTTTAGGGTTAGCCACCTTAGGGTTCACTTGAGGCTCATATCTGTAAGGTTAAGTTTAGGGCTCCACAGCCGAGGGTTAAGTTTAGGCATAGAGTCGGACGGTTAAGTTTAGGCTTAGAGTCGGGGGGTTAAGTTTAGGCTGCGATGCGGAGGGTTAAGTTTATAGTTAGGGTATTGAGAGGGTTAGAGTTCTTCCATGTGCGAGGGAGCCTGAAGTGAACCCTAAGGTGGCTAACCCTAAACTTCCACTCTAACTCTAAAACCCTAAAAAAAAACCTTTGTCACTCCGGTGGTAATAGATTATTGTATTAATGTGTTTTGTTGACTGGCTATGTATTGAGGAAGTGATGTTGGTTGTTAACATCACTTCCTGGTTTGCTGGTTGTTGACATCACTTCCTGTCTGACATCACTTCCTTGTTTTCTGTGTGAGACCACTTCCTGTCTGACATCACTTCCTGTTGGGCAGCTATAAAACAATAAACACATACCTGTGATGGATCTCGCAAGCAAGCAACACCTGTCTCCTGTGTCCTTACTCTACATGACTTTAAAGAGGTACTTCCAGTCCTCGCACAAAAGATCGTAGTACAACTGTGCTTTTAAGAAATTCTTTCTGTTTGACATACTTTGGCGAAGTTTAGTGCGGCATGGATTTGTGCGTTGAACCAAGCGAATTTCCATAACAGGGGTAACAACATTCTGCCCCCTTACCCCACATTCTCCTTCCTGAAATCATGCACAATGCCTCGCCATGTTCCCCTGCTGTCACTATTGTAACAAAAAACAATTGCAGCCAACAACAATGGGGAAATATGACCTGTGAAAATACACATGTAGCCCGTTATTACCAACCTTCCAATGCCTACAAATCCTGTACCGATCTCACCCTATGCACTTTATCAGCAGCGATCCCTATAACATCCCCATCACAGATCAATCACAATGTCAATATGGCTGCCGGGAATCTTCCCCACTATAATGAGGGGGGCTGGCTTATCCAAAGTCCCCTATTGGCCCTTCCTAGCTGTTGTAGACGTGATCCCTATTGATCCATGTAAAGCAGTCGGATGAATAAGATGAATTGTACACATTGTTAGTATGGAAATTGCAGAAGAAAGGACTCTGATTTCATCGCTGGTCTCAGCTGGAAGATAACACTGAATGGCTTCGGTGTCCTTGGAAGTCCTCAGATAATGTCATCCAAATATTTGATTGTGGAAAGACGTGATATCTCGTTCCCGCCGCTCCGGCTGCCAAGTTGGTGTTGTTGCAAGATAAGGAGCCGGTGGAATATTCCAATCTGACCTCCAATGCCCTCCAGAACTACTACTCCCCACATCCAGCCACCCTCCGGAGGAGGAAGAGAACCCCAATCTCAGAGAGAACTGTGAGACTATCAGACCAGACAATAAAAGTTGCAGCACAGACAGTTCTCACTTCACACTATAAATGAAGGTCAGAGGATAAGAAGACGTGAATGATATTATATTATGGACAGTCCAGAACCTTGTGTCATCACAAATCAAGTACAGTGATACCTCGGTTCATGGACTTCATTTGTTCCACGGTTCTGCTTGTGAACCGAATCAAATTTTCCCATAAGGTTCAATGTAAAACCGGGGAATCCGTTCAGAACCAGATGTGGCGTGGGGGACGGGAAGGTGGGTGGGGAGGAGTCCCCCTCCATAAGGACATTAGGGGGGAGAGATCTCCTTCAGGGGTTTTCTCCTCTTTGTTTTTTAGCTGCAGGGTCAGTTTTATCACACTGCGGAGATGAGAGACCGCGTCTTATCACACTGCGGAGATGAGAGACCATGTCTTATCACACCGCGGAGATGAGAGACCGCGTCTTATCACACTGCGGAGATGAGAGACCGCGTCTTATCACACCTCGGAGATAAGAGACCGCGTCTTATCACACTGCGGAGATGAGAGACCATGTCTTATCACACCGCGGAGATGAGAGACTGCGTCTTATCACACCTCGGAGATGAGAGACCGCGTCTTATCACACCGCGGAGATGAGAGACCGCGTCTTATCACACCGCGGAGATGAGAGACCGCGTCTTATCACACCGCGGAGATGAGAGACCGCGTCTTATCACACCGTGGAGATGAGAGACCGCGTCTTATCACACCGCGGAGATGAGAGATCGCGTCTTATCCCACTGCGGAGATGAGAGACTGCATCTTATCACACCGCGGAGATGAGAGGCCGCGTCTTATCACACTGTGGAGATGAGAGACCGCGTCTTATCACACTGTGGAGATGAGAGACCACGTCTTATCACACCGCGGAGATGAGAGACCGCGTCTTATCACACCACGGAGATGAGAGATCGCGTCTTATCCCACTGCGGAGATGAGAGACTGCATCTTATCACACCGCGGAGATGAGAGGCCGCGTCTTATCACACTGTGGAGATGAGAGACCGCGTCTTATCACACTGCGGAAATGAGAGACTGCGTCTTATCACACCTCGGAGATGAGAGACCGCGTCTTATCACACTGCGGAAATGAGAGACTGCGTCTTATCACACCTCGGAGATGAGAGACCGCATCTTATCACACTGCGGAGATGAGAGACCGCATCTTATCACACCGCGGAGATGAGAGGCCGCGTCTTATCACACTGCGGAGATGAGAGGCCGCGTCTTATCACACTGTGGAGATGAGAGACCGCGTCTTATCACACTGTGGATGCCGCTTCTCTCGCAGAATGTATCAAACCGCCTCTACCGGCTTCACATTCATCACTTGTTGCACTTATGGAGGGTTTTGTTGCAACAAATCACTGTGCAATGTCCTGGCTTGTTCACAGATCAGCTTCACTAACACCTGCCGGCTGCTCCTCATTCAACCAAACAGAAGTTCTTCCACCTCTTCCATTACTTGTGTCCTCTGATTGGTGAGCATTGTTACTCCTTTTCCCACATCAGCTGCTTTGATGGGATCTTTATTCTTCAAAATAGTCGAGATTGTCGCCATCTTGTACTCCGAGGCCGGATCAGTCACACGAATACCACGCTCATACTTCTCTGCAATTTCATTCTTCAGTTCAATGGTGATTTTCTTCACAAACTTCTTGTCATTACCACTCTGCACTGTCATCACCCTCATTACTGCTCTGCACATTCTCATCACCTTCATTACAGCTCTGCCCGTTCTCATAGTTACATAGTTACATAGTATTTGAGGTTGAATAAAGACATTAGTCCATCAAGTCCAACCTATTAGGATCTCATTCTAGGATTACCCGTACCCCTGTATATTACCTGTACCCCTGTATATACTCATCACCTTCATTACTGCTCTGCACCTTCTCGGCACCTTCATTACCGCTCTTCACCTTCTCGTCACCTTCATTACCGCTCTGCACCTTCTCGTCACTTTCATTACCGCTCTGCACCTTCTCGTCACCTTCATTACCGCTCTACACCTTCTCGTCACCTTCATTACCGCTCTGCACCTTCTCGTCACCCTCATTACCGCTCTGCATGTTCTCGTCACTTTCATTACCGCTCTGCACCTTCTCGTCACCTTCATTACCGCTCTACACCTTCTCGTCACCTTCATTACCGCTCTACACCTTCTCGTCACCCTAATTACCGCTCTGCACCTTCTCGTCACCCTCATTACCGCTCTGCATGTTCTCGTCACCTTCATTACCGCTCTGCAGGTTCTTGTCACATTCATTACCGCTCTGCACCTTCTCGTCACCTTCATTACCGCTGTGCACCTTCTCGTCGCCTTTATTACCGCTCTGTACCTTCACATCACCTTCATTACCACTCTGCACTTTCTTTGGAGCCATGCTGGTTTGAATAATACTGTACAGTACTGTATGTGCTAAAAAGCAAACACAAAAGCTTCACAGTAAGTGTGCACAGGTCTGTCTGCGACCGCAATCTCGACTAGAGGAAGCCATGACAATGTGTCAGAGCGGGGAAGATGGCCGTGGTCGTGTTCCTCACCCGATGCGGAGTTCACGATAGGAAGCATAATTTTGCCGAACCTCTTGTTGGCGATCCAAAGCATTACCGTATGTCCTTTTCCCAAATCCGTCTCCAACCATTTTCTTATCGCTTCCAATGAGATGAATGTTCCCGAGTTCACAACTACTGGGGCGAGTGTGCGGGTACTTTGCTTGGGCTTTGGCAGAGCACCTTTGTTCCTGTCCCCACATCCAGTCCCTAAAAGGATGTAGAGAGAGGGGGGGGGATGAATAAGTGTGCCACTGATCAATCCCTACATTGACCTGAACCCCAACCCTATTCATCACCCTTCATTCCAGACTTGTGTCTAAGATTCCGGTCTTCCTTTTACCAGTTCTTGCCTCTGGTGATGGCCTTCAGTCCTTTATTTATTTATATCTACATCCCCTCCTGTCCATTCATGATTGTGGTTATAGATATCATACTCCGTCCTCAGAACACTCAGTATAGAGGATTCCTGTTCATTGATAACGGGGGACACAGAAAAAGAGATTGAGGACTCTGTGTGTCTCTGAGGGCTGTGTGGGTCTCCGAGGACTAAATCGGTGTGTCTCTGAGGACTCTGTGTGTCTCTGAGGTCTCTGTG
>NW_017311425.1:0-584 GCF_000935625.1 Nanorana parkeri
CAGGCTGGTGGGATATGCAGGGTGAGGTGGCAGGCTGGGGGCATGCTGGTGGCATATGCAGGAACGGCCCGTCCCATGTCTCATGTATCGGCTGGTTTACATAGACTGGGAGGAGAAAGTTGGTTCAGTTGCTCTTTTGACTGATTAATCTCCGAGAAAACATGAGTAGAATCTCCACAATTGCAGCACATTCTTCAGCACTGACTGACAGTGATTGTGCAATGTTTGCAGGCTGGCAGCACTATGCCAGGGAGGGCGGGGTGCCCACACACTCATTCTGTCAGAGAATATGATTCCAGGGTTCTTACATGTTGCACAGGACTCCACAATGACCCGTTCTCCCCTCCGATCCCACAATTCCTCCAAGTACACCTCAAGTATACCTCACCCCGTGTCCTACAGAGCGTTCATACCTCACCCCGTGTCCTACAGAGAGTTCATACCTCACCCCGTGTCCTACAGAGAGTTCATACCTCACCCCGTGTCCTACAGAGCGTTCATACCTCACCCCGTGTCCTACAGAGCGTTCATACCTCACCCCGTGTCCTACAGAGCGTTCATACCTCACCCCGTGTCCTACAGAG